>NW_009190860.1:1130-65262 GCF_000690835.1 Fulmarus glacialis | reverse complement strand
TTCCCTGACCTGCCCTGAAGATACAGGGGCTGTTGTTGCAGTCCAGCCCCAGAGGATGTGCACAAGATCCTGCCCCTCCTCTGCCAGAAGTGCTCTCAGGGCCACGCTGCTGCAGGACGCAGCCATGCTCAAGGGTCTTGGGGGTGCCCTGGCCCCCAGCACCTCGTTCCTCAGATGGCAGTATGGGATGGCAGCCACTGTTTGGTTGGCTTCTTGCTGCTCCTGCTGCAGTTGCTGGCAGTGACTCATCACCCCAGTCCCCTGCCTTCCCCGCTGCCCTTCTTTCCTGTCCTGCTCCATCTTTGCTTCCCCTCCAAGCTGTCCTGGACTTGCTGTCTCTCCTTTCCCCCTCTCTCATTACCAGATTTGAAATCCATAAACCCAGCAAGTGCAACCCCTGCCCATCTCAGAGATGGAAACACCAGGAGTTATCCCAGTTCTCCCACAAAGACCAGACCTTTGCCTTCTGCATCTGAGCAAATGTCACTCCCTGTCACCCTGGGGCCTTGGCAGCGGGATGCCTCGTGCACTCTGATTTGTTTCAGAAACAGAATTATTTTGCATCTCGGTGTTGTTGCTGGTCTGGTGCCTCACAAAACCACCCACAGCCAAATTAAACTTTTCCCGTTTTGATAGCCAGCTTTGCAAATTCTTTTAGACTTTTACCCCGGAAACAGCAGATGGCTTCTGACCAAAAAGTCACTCCATCAATATAATGCTTAATGCTAGGGGATAAGTATTAAGACTGCTGCTGTACTATGCATCCTGGATACATAAAACCAGTTCACTTCATCATCTCTGAGCTCCCTTCACTTGCCACCTGTTATTCTCCTCCTGTGGATCAGTGAGCTCCAGATAATCTCTCTTTCTGCAGCAGTGTGATGGGCAGCGCTCTCGCTGGTCTCCCGCAGCCTTCGGTGGCTGAAGGTGAGCAGCAGAGGCTTCTGCAAATGCTTCGTGCTGCAAGAGGTTGTCCCCGACAATTTGTCTGGCAGTATTCATATCCCAAACTTTGGGGTTTAAAACCACCAATAAGTGTTACGGATAGGTCACCAGGTCATGCTGTCCCCCTGTTCGGATATTGTTCTGAACTTCCGTTAGTCGCTGGGTTAATAAAAACACCTCTGTAAATGAATTTCTTTTGTTTCTTTATTTTCAGCAGAGGAACATTTTTTACATAAATGAACATTGCCCTGCAGCATTTGCAATCCACATGTTACCGCTTTATGTTAATGAAAAAGGACCCTGAAGTGAATTGACTATAAGGTGATGATATGTTAGAAAGTAAAAACAAAGCCAGGAAGTCAGTTCCTATATTTTGCACTGGCTGAGCTCTTAGAAATGCAGGAATAGAATAAAGCATAATAAAAAGAGAAGTTAAATGCAAATGTTTAATTTTTTTTCACATGAATCATTGAATACACTTTGAATAATAATCAAGACAAGGACTTTTTCTTTTTTTTAAATAAGGGATTTTAAACAGATTGTTTCAATGCAAAGCCATGTTACATTGCTGGAGAAAGACACCATTTTATTCATCTAACTCACACTTGTTTTTAAAGCAGTATGAGTGTGTAGTGGGGGAGAGGTACTACTGGCCTCCATTGGAAAGATCAAGAGCGCAAAGATGTGTTTGGCTGTGCCTCAGGTCTGTTTTGACTATGTAATCTACCGTGTATATATATATATATATATATAGGAGAAGCTGGAAAAGAGAGCAGGTAGTGGAAGAGAGTCACTAGTAACAGCTGAGAACTATTGGTGCTGTGGGCTGAAAATAAGAACAAGATTTATCTGCAAACAAGCAGCAATGCTTTAACCAAAGGGGATGATTGGAAAATGTGTTGTTACAGAGGGGTTGTGATTTTCAGCGAGCGAGGGAACCCGTGTTGCGTTATTGTACATAGGGAGCGTCAGTATAGGTGTGTGGGCTTGCACGGAGCATCGAGTAGGAGCTGTGAATGGTAACGTGTGTGAGGGATGTTTATGGGTGCGGTCCCTCTCTTCGTTTGCATCCCAACGCTTGCCAGAAGGACAGCGTGTGTTTTGGGAAGATACACAATGTGCACCCTCCGCGATTTAATGCCCTAGTGCCAGCCGTCACCCCTCCGCGTTTGACTTTGGCTGACTTGACAGATTTAATGCCCTAGTGCTAGGCGTCACCATGCCTCGAATTCATCGCTCAGGCTGGATACCACTTCAGCCCTCAGCCTTTCCCTGTCCCTTGTGCGGGAGCCCAGCAGATGGAGCAGTGTTCCTGTTCTAGAGGGCTGCCAGCGGAGGGGGAGGATTTTCACCGCCTCGGGAGCGGGGCCGGATCCAGAGCAGCGCTATGAAAGTCAATAGAGTTAAGCCGATCGGCCCCCTGTGCGTCTATAAAATACAGAATAAAAGGTTCAGTATAAAAAAATATATGTGAGATTCCGAGTTTCGGGGAGGGGGGTGTTCTGTAATATATATATAAGATTAACTGAACAGTTTATATAGAAATATATCAGCTTTTCAAAACTTTATATGCTCTACAGTAGATTGTTTTTATCTGAGCTCTAATTTACAGTTAAAACTCAGATAAAGGCATAAGAGAATAATCCTTCTGATCACATTGCTGTTTTATGGTAACGATATACTTTATTATTTTTAATAAAACACTAGTAGCTGCCGTTAGCAGTATTCCCACAGCGGCACAAACATGAACAGAGAACCCTTCTCCATCTCTTTTTTTCTTAATAAATAATTGAAGGAGAAAACAAGAAAAATATGGTGTAAGATCCAAACAATAAACAAAAACCAGGGTCAGAAAGCAGGGCACATGCTTTCTTCTCCTTTAAACCTAACTATCCATATTTTTTTTTCTTGCTGTGACAGAGAAATGTACTCAACTCTTTTTGTAGTGAATTTTATCATGGAAAAACATTTTTATATATGGCCGTGCTGAGCGGAGTAGCATGTTTAATGGCACATTTTCGTCTATATTACAGCAGTGGAGCTGAGACAGCTCCACTGCTGTGCAAAGCACAGCCCTGCTCCAAGTCAACGTACTCATGGCTGTGCCTGCCCTTAACCACCTGCTGCTCATCTGGAACAGTTATTGCACCCAGGTAAGTCTGGAATAAAAGAGGTCAGCATCTGGCCCTTGCAAGCTAATGGCAATTCAGCCCTTCGTAGGTTTTCTTGTCTCTCTCTTGACTTCACTGACAGGGCAATGGCATCATCTTCCAGCTGCCTGTGGCCATTGTGCCTTGCTGGTGTCCGTGCATCTCTGCTTACTTCCCCAACTTCCTTGCTGCAGTGTATGTCCTTTGGACATCTTCTAATTTTACCCTCTAAGGCTGCACTGCTGTGACTTCCTTCTACAGCATCCTGCTGTCCATTTGTCTCTCTCTGTGTCCAAGATACCCAATGTTCAATGATAACGCTGCATTTCAAAAGCATTAGAAGTTTTTAATTGCAAAGCAGACCTAACAGAGGTGTAAATAGCTTCCCCTGAATACAGGTATTTGACACTAGGGAGGTGTGTCTGGCAAGCTTCCCTCCATTTCAGGAGGGCTAAATTTGGCTTCTGTTCAACCATCCTACCTGGTTGCACAAGGTAAGCAGTAGAAGTGAGCTTTAGCTTGCTGTGTTCACCATCCTGCATGTATTTCATTCACTAGGTGCCTATATTTCTAGTTTCGTGCCTGTAGCAGGAAAAAACAGTGGCCACTATTACATCATTTTAGCTCTATTTAAAAACTAATGGGAACTGCTACAAAGTCTTAGCTAACAAATAGATTTAAACTTCAGCTTGACCTCCTTAGGCAAGCAAAACAAAAGCCGAGAAGGGATTAGTTTGCTTCCTATGAGCACATCAAGGGGCAAAAACCCAAGCAGGTGGGGAAGAGCTGTTTCAGCTGAGGATAAGGTCAGCAAGGAACAAAGGGGCTAGATTTGTCATGAATTAATTTAGGATGCTGGAAGCTTCCTCATGTCTGGTCAGGGCAATTCTGGGACAACGGCTGGGTAGGAGCAGCCAGGCAAAAAAACAGAGCTGGCTTTTCAATGGAGCATCCTCAGGGCATGAAAGGGATTATGACGGGGGTGGGGGTGGGGTGGGGGTGGGGGTCCTGCAGGAGCCTGGAGTCACTGCCCAGGGAGCCCTTCTCAGTCCACTGCTACTTATTCCTGTGTTAAGAACTTTTAATGCTCTAGTTGGAATTACTCTGAGGTATGGAAAGTAGCGTTTCTTGTGGTTGCATTACTCGGTAAGAGCTACTGCTCAGCTGGGAGGAGTAACCAGCAACTCCCAGGCTCTCTGCCTGACTGCTGTTTCACAGCTTTTGGCAGCTAAGTCAAGCTCGTGCCTCTGCTGCTTCTGGTTCAACCGGCTACCTCCTCTGAACCCTTTTTTGTCTTTCCATCAGGTCTATGTCCTGACTTTGAAAGCCACTCTGTACTCTGTCCTAGCCTCCCTCTCTGGAAACCTTACCCCATGTCCTTCGCCTTCCCCAGCCCCTTGGCCTCATCTGCACCCCCAGCTGCCATTCGTCTTCCCAGGGAGCAATGATCTGCATCTGGCATCTGCAGGTATCTCATTTGGACCCAGGGCTCCATTCTTCACCACCTGCTCCTCCCTTGGAGTCTCACCTGAGTCTGAACACATGCCAACACCTGGAGTGAATAGGATTGCCCTCCTCCTCCTGCACTCTGTGCCCCAGTCTCTGCATCTCCCTTGCTCTGTGCTAGAACATCTTACACCTGCTCTGTGGCATTTTGTGGAGGCTAGAGCCAAATTTCCAAGTGTGGCTGGTGGACTGTAACATTTTGACACGGTGCACACTTGGGTCAGTGTTGATGACGCTTGCTTAGGACTGCTTTTGTGTCTTGCTGAGTATAGCTGTAGCACTCAATTTTGTTACTAAGGTTAAAGCTGGGTGCAGGGAAGAAACTTAAATTAGTGGAATGCTGGGTGTGATGGATGTATTTTCTGGGAGAGATGATCCAATTAGAGTATCAGTTGTTTCTTTGAGGATGTGTCTTGGGTGTTTTATCAACTTTGTCAACAGGTGGAAGCCACGAGAGCGGATGAGGCTTTGTTCAGAGGCAGTTCTCTGTAGTCTGCTGTTGGGTTGGAGCCTGGTCCTTAGGTGAAAGTGACACTTCTTACTGGTTTCCCATGACCTTGTGCTGTGCCTGGCTCACTGCAGAGCGTGGCTGTCGTGCCCACCAGGGTGAATGCGTCTGTGAGAGCCTGTGGGTCTGCAGTACCCTGGGGCAGATCCTCACCAGCCCATGGAGCAGAGGTGCCACTAGCCAGGGCAAATGGGAGCTGTTATGCTGTAAGTCGGGCACTACAGGAATTCAGCATGCACTGTGGCAATGCATTCCAGCTTTGTACTGCTAGAATGGGGGTCCAATCTATCTGATCCATCTGCTGTCAAATTAATGTCCAAAGCCGGCTTTTGGATTCAGGTCTTTCACAAGGAGCAGCCTGAGTGACTGCTAGGGGAAAGAATAGAGAGATGTGAATTTCCTGCACTATAACTCTTGAAGACTAAAATAGTTGGTATTCATAGTTAAGCTCAGCTTTGGCAGGGTGCTCTGAAATCATAAGTTACACAAAGGAGAAACCATGTGTGCTCAGATACACTAGATCTTTTTTTATTGTTGTTGTACTAACTCTTCATTTCTAAGTCGCTACATGCCAGATGCATGCCATTTCCCATCCCGCCTTACAACAGAATTTTAAATTATGAAAACACTTTTTGTCTGAACTTTGGCAAAAGGACATCTAAAGCTCTGTGAGCATTGTGAGCCTCCCAGAGATGTAGTCCATAAACTTCTGGCACTTTGCAAGTACCACCAGATAATACTTTACTTGATTATGAAGTTTGTGCATTTTGCATTAGTAGTACTAATACCTCAGAGGAACAAAAGAACATTTTTAGCATTTCATTTACATAATGGCTGAAGTGAGAATTTGTTCCTTGTTGAATAGGTACCCTGGGGGTCCTTTGATTTGCCGTAGAGCTCTGTACGGCATGGAAATAGCACAGGAGTTAGTAGCACCAATGGAGCTTAGGTACTTTCTGGCTTGTCAGTGTCTTGCTACTCAAACCTCATTAACTTGCCACCTGCAGATTAGGTAGTGTCACGCATTTGCTTATAGTGATGCTGATTAGCCAACCATTAAGCACGGTGAGAAACCCATGATTTCAAGGCAAGTTTAAAGGAAGGCTGGGGACAGCAGTGAATTTGGGAGAAGGCTGCTGTGAGCGCTGGTGCATCCTGCCTTTGCCCGGGGGCAGAGGGGAGAGGGGTACAGCCGTCACGACTTACCTGTGCAAGCCCTCTGTTCCTGTGGGGTGGCACTGTGCGTCTATCATGGCCCAGGTTCCCGCTGTTCTCCGTGCTGTTCGTGACCACGCTGAAGGATCCTGAGCCAATGACTTGGACGGGCGGTGCACAGGTGAAAATAAGTGGTTCCTGACCCTGTCTTAGAGGAGATTGAGGACCAGGGAGGGAGTTTCTCCATCATGCAAGGCAGCCCAGCAAGCGGGTGAGCCCTGGAGCCAAAAGCCGTTTAGCACAGCAGCTGTCAGTGCGAGATCCCAGCGAGGTTGATGCTGATGACCTGGCCACATTCCTCAGCTGTCACGTACCCGCTGGGCTTGTCCAGTATGGCCGAGAGAGCCTTTGTTGGAAATGTGAATCTCAAAACACTGTCTTCTATTGCTTGATGCAATAAGCTAATCTCAGAACCATCCTTGCCCTACAACATGCACTGACAGCTACTTCCAGCATGGAAACAGTGGGCCCAATTCGCTAACCCTTCTACAAAAAAAAATTCCCATAAATTTATTCAACAACTTTTGCTCCATCAAGGAATGCAGTATCTGACTCATTATTTTCTAGAATTTCACTTACGGTTTGACACTTAAAAGCCCAAAGAAGGGGGAACATGTGTTGTGGTGACATAAAGGGAAAGTAATGAAAATTAAGTGGATACATACATTTAAAGAGAATTAGTTAAACTGCATTTAACCTAAGTGTGAACAATCATTCAGAATTAGCGAAGTCTTCATTTGCTATAATTTACTTTGAAAGTGGATTAAGGTAAATTGAATTAAGGCCTCTTTAATTCTAAATAGAAGCATCTACATAGTGATGCAATTAAGCTAATCTGTTCTGAGAGTTAATTTGAACAATGTATCCAGACCCATTAAAAGGGCTATGGGGCAGTTCCTTAGTTTGAAGAATCATGTTCGCTCTTAAAAGGGGCACTGGAAAGTATTATCTCATTTCAGAGATCCATGAAAATGTCATTGGAGCAGGTTCCCCTTGTCCTGAGCCATGCAGGGCCTCTCAGACACTGTCTGCAAAACCTTTCCAAGCACCTTGTCATCTTCAAGCTGTGGATCCTCTGCTGCAGCTTTCTGAGCTGCTTGGATCAGTGCTCCTTTCCTCAGCGAGGAGTAATATGGCAATGGCTGCTCGTTCATGGGACTGTAACTTGAAAAGCAGATAGAAACTCAGAGAAGAAGGTTGGCAAGAGTTATTTAAAAAATCCACCAAATTTTTAATGAACGAAAATGTAAGGTGATTATCGTTAACCCTCTCTGGATCCAGAGCACAGGGCGAATGTTTGCTTTTTTAGCTAAAACTTTCTACGTATTCCAGCCCAAGAAGGAACATACAGGTGCAGTGTCTATACTGCTGTGGACTGATATATTCTTTTGTTTCCCCCCCAAAGACTACACTTGTCTTAATTTCCTCTCAATTACACTCAGGCATTAACTAATACTAACTACGGCCCCAAATAATTATTGCTATCTGTTCCCTTTGTAAATATAACTCCAGCACTGAGCTAAAAGAATAATGGCATATTTACAGAAGGCAGCTAATTAAATTGAGCTTCAATTGCTTTCAGTTTGCCAGAAGGAGCCATTTTCACAGCAAAAAATGTGTGCAAGCCTGCATGCTTACCAGGAACAACTCGGTATAACATAATTCAGAGTTCCCAAGACAAAAATTCAGTTCAAGACAAATTTACACTGGCAATAAAAATCTCATTAAGGAAGATATGAAGATCTCGCTACTACACCACGACAGTTAAAAGAGGTTATCATTTTTTCAGTTTATTTAAGGAACAGTATATATTTCATTGTTTCAGAACAGCTGTAATTGCAAGTGTCTTTCAAACACTGCTTGCAGTAATGCATTTGTCTTATGACTGTAACTTCAGAACCAGCCTGTTGATGCATCTTCATTAGGACAGGAGAAGACGCTGGAATTTCAAAGCTCTTCAAGGCTTAGTTCAGTTTTTCCCTATTTTTCCAACCCTGGCTCCTGCACTTTGGAAAGTCTCTCTCCCCCTGTTATTCAGCCACCTGCAAAGATTTCCTGTGGTCACAATTTGTCTCCAAATGTTTGCACCCTCTTTTGTTCCTTTGAGATATTTAGCTAAAACCATTCATGATAATTACAGAGCAGCAGTCCTTTGACAAATCAAAGTTTGAAAGAACCGTTCTTGTTGAAGCCTGTTGTTACCAGTCCCCAGGGCCTTTTCTGTTTTGCAAAAACAAAAACAAGGGGATTGTTTCAGAGTTGTTTTTTCCTCCATAACAAAGAATGTGTCTTTCTTGTCCCAGTGTTCAGATAGAGAAGCCTGGCTCACTGATTGTTATTTACAGTCTTTGTTGCAGTAGTTCACTGAGTTGCTGGATGGAAAACTGGTTTTCTTCTCCTGTCTGCATATCATTCCTAAATTTTTTTTTTGTCTGTTGGAAGTAACAAATTGGCAGACATCAGCACTTTTCCCATGTTTAGTTAATTCCTTTAATTTCGTGGTAAATGAGAATAATGGGGCTTAATTTTGCTATTTATGTAAAATTGATTGGTAATTATGGAGATGGCAGGAGATTTGGCTTTACAAACCAAAATTAAGTGACCTCTCCATGAGGATGACTTGGCACATCTCCTTCACTTGTTCTGTGAAAGTGGAGATGGCACGGAAGCAGATGTCGCTAAGCTACGTTTAGGTTACAGGAAGACAAAATGTGGAAATTTGTCATTTAAAAATATATTACAGGAATGGAAACTAGTACCAAAAGTGAAACACAACATGCTGTACAAAGAGTGTTCCTACCGGATCTTCCTCTAATACAATGCCACTTTCTTTATGAAGACGTGGCACTGTCGTGCCTCAGAGAGCGGAGGAGCAGGGGGGAAATTGGATAAATGGATGGTAGGGAGTGTCTGAGCTCGAAGCTGAGGTTACCTGGCTTCAGTTTCTGTTTCTGCCACAGATGACTTCGGTGCGCTTTAGGAAGTTCCTTATTTTTTTTTTCCTGCTGCACCACTGGATTTACAATACTTCTGGTCTCCTTCGGCTAGTTTGAGTGCCAATGCTTTGTGGAAGGATTTATCATGAAAAGGGCACAACAGAGGCAGGTCTGGCTCCTGTTGGAGACCTCTGTGTGCTGCTGAAACACCTACGGTATATAAGACCATAAGATGTGCGCCAGCGTCTGGTGGCTCATGGTTGTTTCCAGTGATCCAGGACCTGGTGGGACAGAGATGCCGTAGGTGAGCTCTCCCCATCCTGGCTCTGCCGTTGCGTTTGCTTTGAAGAAATCTGGACTGCAGTTTGCACATTGAGCAATCATGAGCTGACCTGCACCTTCGTCTCAGAGTGGCTTGGCTGGCACTGCTGGGTTTGCAGTGCTGGCTTGGCCCCCCCGGCTGATGCCGATGCAGGTCCAGCGCTGATGCCAACCCCCCACGCAACCTGACGGCTGGGTGCTTTCGGTTGAGCCAAGGCTCTGGGATGAGACACGGTGGGCTGGACCCAGCGAGAGAGAAGAGCTTTTGTTAGCCTCTGTCAGAAGCGCCACGTGTATTTGCACGGAGTGGGACAAGCTACAGGGGCTTCTTTGAATTTAGCCTCAAAATCTAATTTCAAAGGCAACCACTTGCAAATTTCCAACTGTCTTTTAGTCTTAATGTTGAAAGCCCCTTGCATTCCCCCAGTGGCAATGCTCAGCAGCCCTTGAAATTATTTCCAGCATGTATTTTAAGTTTCAAAAGGAGGAAGCATGGGAAAAAAACAATCTAGATTCTCCTCGGTGATGCCGCATCAATACTTGGCTGATCTGTATAATGCTAAGCACAGCGGAGCAGAGCTGAGCTACCAGTTGCTAGCTAACGAGAGGATTAGCTATGCCTGCAGATGGGCTGGCATAACTTAAGCAAGAGGGCGAAAGCGTAGAAAAGTCAAACTCGGACACTTGGACTCCGGGTGAAGGTGGCACAGCTTTTCCTCTGAAGAGCATCTGCTGCACAAAAGGTGGGCAGGAAAGCAAAGCGAAAGCAGTTGTTTGGCTGGGGCTTGAAGAGCTTTTTGCAGTGAGTCAGTGCAGCTTTGCTTAATGTTTCTACCTGCTAATAATTGTATTTATATTCCTGGCCAGCCCAAGTACTCTGAGGTTTATATGTGATAATCAAATTCAATCAAAGTGTATTCACAAACTCTCAAGAAGGAGACATTTAACAAATAGCATCCTTCAAGGTGGGCTAGAGAAGAGGGAAATCAAACAAATTGACAGCAAAGAGTTTTCAAAGCCAAGAAATAATGTAGCAATGCCTTTTCCCATTGATCTGGGGAGGACTGGGGGTGAGAACCCAGCCTGTGGGTACGGGGGGGTACCTGCTGTGGTCACCCTGTGAAATCTTCTCAGTCCTGGGGTGATCCGGAATTTCTTGAGGTTCCTTTGAGGTTTCCTTATTGAATGCTGATGATTTGAAAGGAATGTGGCTGTTTCAGAGAGATCTTTATCAAGTGTTTTAATAGTCTGGAGAGCAAGTTATTCAATCTCACACTTAAATGTTTACATTTAATGGCTGTTTAAAATCTGTTGCTGTTGGAATAGAAAGTGTTGCTATGTTGCTGTAAAAGATGAACAAATTTTCCACCGTTTTAAATACAGGACAGAAATGTTTGCTGTTTATTTCTGCATTTTCTGCATGATGTTTGACAATTTTTCCATCCTCATCTATTATGAAATCTGCAACCTTGCTAGGATGTAATGCCATGCTATTATATTAAATTTCTATATTTTTATTATTCTCTAAGTCACAGAATTTCCATTGATACCTTTGGGTTCCTTTTACAAATTGCTCTTCCTTGTTGCTGATTTACGCTCCTTGAGATCATAGCCATCATTTTTCCATTTGTCATTGAATTTTTAAATTCTTTTTACAGCTTGCATTTTAACTGGATATTTTTCCTTTTTAACTAAAGAAACTTCCTTTTATGGTTGAAGGGATTTTTTTGGTTTTGTTTTTTTTCTTACCTCCTGGATATTATTCACTTACACTTTATTTGCCTCAAAAGCATTTTCAGTTTCTGTTTTGGCTTGTTGGTTTTTCAGAGTACCAGCAGTCAACATTAATGGTCAAGCTAGTATCTGCAGAGAAAAATGAAATGTGGTCGTGATTACTAGTAGTGAAGCCATGATGAATATTTATGTTGGTGATTCATTCTCTTTATCTATTTTTTCATCCAGGGAGATTGACTGTTGAACCACCTCAATGTAACTGCTATTTTTTTTTGTGTTAGAAAAATATCAATTTCTAAAGTGTTTCCTGAAGTTGAGCCCCTGTGGTAATGTAACTTCTTCCACATATTATGGTAGATGTATTTCAGTAGGTCTGGAGGGGTATCGGAGTGATGGCTCTTAATGCACTGTGGTAGCATCCTATACTAACTGGGTCTTAAATTTATAGATAAACCTCTAATTCTGGTTTCTTTTTGTGTTTAGGAAGCAAATACAGCAGTTTGAGTCAGGACCAAGCAGGAATTACAGTGATGGGTGAGTCAATAAAGAGGTAAAAGGTGCAAATTCAGTGAAGGACCAAAAAAAGCTGCTGACTTGGGAAGGAGTCGGGTCTAAAGGCACACTAAGGCACTTCAGCTAATTTCTGATATGTGGGCAAGTCACCCTCGGGGGTTGGCAGGTAGAAGATGGACCCCTCATAGAGACCCTCAGCCCTCCTGGAGGAAAAAGCAGAGGCTGAAGCTTCAAGTACTCAAATGTATTAAGCTGAGACTGAGGACGTTGTTACTCGGGGGAGTCAGGTTTTGGTTGTGGGGAGCACAGCTGACGATTCAGTGCTGCTCTCTCACAGCATTGGGAGCAACGAGGAGGTCGTGATTTAAGGACCTGCTTCATGGAGTAAAGCTGGATTAAGCAGGGAGGGATTGGTCAACTGTAAGAGCTCATGGTGGTAGAAAGGGAAGAGAAAATCATAATTGCAAATAGCAGGTGAAAGCAGTTGAAATTAATTAGGACTGCAGTGTGAGGTGAAGTTGCAGAAAGCTATGTGCCGGCTGTGTGTAACTACCTGCTGATTATCACAGTCTCTTTGTTCATCCACAATTCCTCAAGGCAAATCGTAGCCCCTTCGCTTGAGGAGTCAGAGGAACAATTGGATTTTGGCCTCAGAGAGAAATCCTTGTTAACTTGAACAAGTAAAACATCCGTGCTGCTTATTCTACGCTTTTCATATGCTTATTGGCTGTTAGTTTAGCATTTTACAAGTGAGGCCAAGAAGAGATGATATTATTTTATCTTTTCACATTTTTTTCTATAAATTTATTCTTTGTGTCCCTGCAGAAACCAAGTTTCCCCCTTATTGTTCTTATTATTGGCATTATACATAGATAAAACGATTTAAGAAAGTATTTTTCCTAGTTAGGCAGAGCAGAGATACAATATACCATAGGCACATCTGTCAACATGATGCCCTTGCCTGTCTTTATTTTCTCAGTTTGCTTGTGGTCCATTTGAAATTAGATTACGACTGATTGGTTCCTGCATTCAAACTACTTTGCACAACACTCCATCCACTGGTGTATAAAACAAAACTGAGGCGACTGGAAAGCCTAAGGGATCAATTCCAAATATCACTGTGTAATAAAAACTGTATTTCCTTAATTTTTTATTGATTCAGCACTCATTCTCCTATAATGTTGCTGTGGTAATATTAAAACTCAGTGACTGACAATGGCATCCCATAGAAGTGATTTAAATAGCAGTACCAGAGAAGAAAGCAGGCTTTGCTTTTGCAACAATTTTGCTCAGACTGGCCCAGAGGATCTCCCTTGCAGGGAGGGAATAGACTGTGTCCTTTTTCCCCTTCGAAATATATCATCTGTATTTTTTCCAGCCCCGTACTATGCCTGTGAAACCAAGAAGATGCCTGCTGTTGGCACCGCTGGGTGCAGCCTGCAGCCTTTAAAAGCAGGTACGAATATTTGGGTTGTACATGGGAATGGGTTATTTGTGTAGGGTAGGGAACTGATCATAAAATCATAGAATCATAGAATCATTAAGGTTGGAAAAGACCTCTAAGATCATGGAGTCCAACTGTCAACCCAACACCACCATGCCCACTAAACCATGTCCCTAAGCGCCTCATCTACATGTCTTTTAAATACCTCCAGGGATGGTGACTCCACCACTTCCCTGGGCAGCCTGTTCCAAGGCCTGACCATTCTTTCAGTAAAGAAATTTTTCCTAATGTCCAATCTAGAGCCTGCTGGATGGTAACTGGTTGCTCTGTCAAGACAGGTTAATCTGCTCTCATAAGTGTCTCAGAACCATAAAAAAGCCATGGCCCAGAGTCTGTTTCTGGACTGGGAAAATGTTAATGGAAATAGTCTCCTGCAGGAGTCCCCCAGGGTCTGGCAGAGACAATATTTCATGTTGGGGGTAGGTATAAATCTCCAAGATGTTTGTGGTCCAAAACTTGGAAACAAAAGCCAGGGCAAGTTTGATCAAAACTGTCCCAGTTGTGATGTGCTAACCAGAACTATTCACAGCAACTAAACTGTGATTAATGGGCATGTCTGAAGTAACCCAAAACCATTCAGTGGCAATTTGTGGAAGAGAACTGTGGCGGAGCCTCTGTAAGGACTGGGTGCTAGGAGCAAAGCTGAAGGCCTTCCCCCTTGGCTCGGCCTGATGAAAAAGCAAATCAAACCTACTCCTGAAAAAACAAGAAGCTGAAATCTGGTCCAAACCCAGCATCTCTGCACCCGAGAGGGGAAGTGACACCCGCTTTGACACTAAGTGGCCATTTAATTTGCTCTGCCAACTCTGTGCTTGTTGTTGATATCAGATACTAATTAAAAGAGTGAAAAAAAGGTGGCTCAGACCTCGTCTGAGTGGCATGAACAGCCCCTTGAGTTGTGTAGGCACACGGGCATCTTGGCCTCAACAAGCAAAGCTGCAAGCTCAACCATCAGCAGATGGAGGGGAGCCCAGCCCGTGCCACCCTCCGTCATGCCGGGGAAGTCTCTCCCCCTGGGCCCGGGGAGGGATGAGTGCCCTGTCCCATCGCTGCTTCCCAAAGCGGAGGGCTGGTTTCCGAGATGTAGCTCTGGACTTATTTTCTGTTGACTGAAGTCAGGCAGTGGTATTGTTCGGATGTGATACTGAATGAATATTGAGTGTGCCTCTAAGATAAAGTCGTTATTTAGGAGCTCATTAAAGTACTGGCCTTGAAAAGATTTCCCACTGCTAATATCCTCTTCCATCACTGTGTCAGGGATCGGAGCTGGTTTGGAGAAAGTGCTCTGTGCTCCGCAGCCGCCTCCCTCCTCTTACCTGGCGGGCTGCTGGGACCAGGGCTGGGATGAAACTTTTTTAAGCCTAGAGCTAAGAAAGCACCAGGTGTTAACACGAGCTGTAAATTGCTAAGTAACTCTGGCAAAGTCCCTCAGCACCCTCGTTTCCAGAAAAGACCCTGAGGCTATTTTCTCTCTACTCCTTCCTTTAGCGAGCTGGGGTATTGCTCCCTGCCATGAAAGCACACTTCTTCCTCTCGGTTTCCCACCCCGCTTTCCCCTTTCTCTCCTCATGCTCCTGAGATTTACCTCTTGCTGTCCCTGCAGGATTTGCAACGGGAAGGGAGAAAGCAGCCACCGCCGTTCCCACCCTCTGCTCTCCTGTGGCCCGGGAGGTGGCTGGAGCCCCACAGGGACACCTCTGAGCCTGCAGCTTGGGGAGCAGCATGGGGCTGCCCGCTTTCAGCTGCTTGAAGGTAACTTCAAAAAGGTCAAAAACGAGTCGCTGGACTTCATCGGCATGAAGCGCTTCCTCGCAGCCCCGTTGCGGTTTCCTAGGTGGACACTGTCAGCATTATTGCTGTGCTGGCAGATAGCAAGGCTCTCAACTCATCATGGCAGGATTCGGGACAGCAAGTGTCTGTGCTGGAGGGCCTGTCTGCAGCCCACCTTTCCTCCAGACGGTGTGCAAAGGCCTGCTGGAGCTTAAATAAATACTAATTTGCAGTAATGGCATTTAATCCTCTTCAAACCATAATTTACAGTATCAGATTATTATCATAATATCTGATCTACTGTTCGTAATGCTTTATTGTTATCCCATTACAGGGAGTTCTGCTGGCACTGCATATTGTCTATTTCTCTTACAAATGTTCTACAGAAACCTTATTAATTATTAGTCTCATAAAACACCTGTTAATGTTACCATTTTAATAAATCTCCTCCTTAATTAAATTAGGTGGTTCTGATAGTAATCCTCTAATGTCCACTGCCTTTCTGTTCTCATCACAGTCTGATTGTAGAGTGGGAAGCAGTCTTCAATTATAATTGATGTAGGCTATAATTCAGAACCAAATTATAACATATAAAGCCATATGATAGTGGAGGAATATAATAGATCTCCACACTAAAGTGTCATTTGGATTGATTAGTGCTGTTTCTAGAGCCTTGTTAGAGGTGAGAAAAGGCTGAATTCAAAAGGATCTCTTTTTGCTTTTCTTTTTCTCTCTTTTTGTCTTAAATTCACATACTCTATTTCCTCCTTGATACGCAGCATCTAATTCAGCTACTTTGGTGTACTGTTCACAACACCTACTTTCCCACTTGTGTTTCTGTTCTAAAGCTGACCTTTTTTTTTTATTCTGTAAAGCAGACTACATGATGATTTTATTTAATGATTTAACAAAACTTTTCCTCCTGAGATAGGTGCAAGAAATCTTGCTGATCTATTACTGCTGCTACCCAAGCATGAAAGTACAGTTATATATGATACAGCAATACTAAAGCTATAAGCAAAAAATTAAAAGTATATCAGAATGAAGACCTTACCCTAGCTGGAAAGTTGAATAGGCTCCAGGAAGGTTTCCCACGCTGGAGCAAACATGCTGCTCGCCTGGGTCCGGGTTGGTTCCTTTCTGCTTGGGAAAAACCTTTTGTGGAGACCATGCTGGTGCTTACCCGGATCCTGTTCCCATGTGGGGTCTGAGCACCTCTCAGCCTTGACTGCTTCTTTTCAGCTTTGTGAGTAGAGATGTGCCATGTTTTATGGGATTAGTGATGATCTCTTATCTTGCAGAAAACCCTAGAGCAAAGAGCGGTGTTTTCCCAGGACCATGGTGAGAACCTGACTCTCAGCTCTCCAGGCCTTTTCTGCTACTGCGGAAAGGTTCTGTTTTACATTGCTTCACTGCCTGCCTCCCCTCCCACCATACTCATTTACCTTCCCCATGATAATTACGGTTATTTATTGTCCAGGAAAACAATGTAGCAAAATGTTATGTGTGGTTTTAATTGATTTTAATATAACTTAGAAGCTCAAGTCATAGCAGTTCCTCTTCAGGGTCTCCCCCTTCCCCTGTGCATGCCTGCTTCCTCCCCTCCCAGTCCTCCCTCTTGCCTGTGGGCTTCGGTATCCAGCCCCTGTGAACCCAGTGGAATGCCCTCCTCAGTAGGCTATTGACTACTTCTTGCGCCGTTTCATCAGGTGCATCCCATCTCTCCCCAGTAATCCTCATTTCTCAAAGAGGATCCCATGGTTGCAATTTTGGAATCATTTGTGAATCAACCAAAAGGATGCCGTGGCTACTTTGTCGGTGATCTGACCCTTTAAAACAAAACAAAACAAAACAAACCCCAAAAAACCCAAAATCTTTGCTTTCTTCCTTTTAAAACACACCGAAAATGTTTTGAAGAGAAAAAGCTGCAAGCTTCATTTGGAAGACATTGAAATGAAATATTTTGACTTTTTAAAAATGAAGCACTTCGGTGTGTTTGGATTATTTGCCTCATGTTTTCCCACAGTGGAAATATTTTATCAATTTTTTTCCACATTTGCTCATAGCTTGCTGAAACTGTGTTGTTTTGATGCCTTCTGCAGTATCAGCTTTGGTTGCTCGTTTGCTTAGCCCCAGATCCATTGATTTTGCCGTTCCCACGCCTGCCCCATGTGTATCCAGACTATATGCCCTTTCAGGCAGGGACTAAATAGGGATAGAAGACGAGGACTTCAATCTCAAGTCATTGAAAACAAGAAATAAGTGCAAATCCATGGAAAGCAGCTGTGGAATTTGGACTACCAAGGGGGGAAGGTGTGACATAGGTAACTTGCAAGTGATTGAAAAGCCCCGTGAACAAAATGAGGTGCTGGTTCGGTATGCCTAACCAAATTGGAAGTCATTCTCTAGTGTTTTTCTACCACCTGAACTGCAGCCGTGGTTTGTTGTAGGCCTGCAGGAGTTTGTGAGGAGCAGATTCTGCAGCCAAGGCTTGCAATGAGGCGTTAGCTCCTGGTGCACACGGTGGATCTTCCTGTGGGAAAGAGATGATGCCTGTTTCTCTGTCCCCTCCCGGCACAGAGCGGAAGATCCTCCATTCACTTGCACACAATGTGATAATTGACAGTGAGTTTCCTGGAGCTGAATACTGCCTGCCCGAGGTCAGCATCTGCTCTTCCATCTTGCCTGCCTTTGACGTCCGATACAAACTCCCAGCATCAGGCGATCGAGGGAGTGCTCCAAGCTGATGAGCCTTTTTGTTGCTAAGAGACGACTTCTGGAGGAGCAACAGTCATTAACTTGTTGGGAGTGGATAAGGAACCGTGAATTAAAGCAATTTGAAAACACTTCTACCTTCATACATTAATTGCAAACAGAGGGAAATTATCCTGAAATCTGGGGTATTCTGGTTACCCTTGGAGCGTGGTGGTTCTAATGGATTGTTTGGATGTTTCACAGCGGGGCTGCAACTGTGCATAACTATTGTTGTCCTCCCGCTCTCTCTCTCTTTTGGGGTGCATTCAACCCATGCCAAGTGTGGCAGAGCCCAGCGTCTGCTCGGTCCTGTCCCTGCTCTCCACTCGTCACACAGAGACACTCAGAGACTACTAACTGGTTAAACGTGGCGATCCTCAGCAGCAGTGTGTGGCCAGCCTTACCGAACTTTGGCAGATGAAGCGTGTCTGTTGAGCTATATTCCTACTAGAGGGAGGTGATGCAGTAGGAGATAGTGCATTAATTATCTTGGTTTCAGGGCATTTTCTGGAATGTCACACATCTCTGCTGGGAGAGGGGAGGCAGGGCATGGAGTCACTCTCATCCCAAGCACAAGGCACTTTGTGCCTCGCCCTCTCCAAATAATACTTTGGACAATTTAACATCAACAAAATCACGACTGTGGGCCCTTTGCGAGAAATAACGTGTGACTTCTGCCTCGGGAGGCCTGATCCTGCCCAGCAACACCTTCCTTTGGTGAGTGCAGCTTGTTCTTTCTGCCTTCATTCCCATGGTGTTTTAGTGATTGACTCGGCTGCCTGTTGCTGGGGTGAAGGCTTTGGGGGGCTGTCTCCAACTTGCTGGTGTGGCTGTGTTAGCATCCTTTCTGCCCTGGCCCAGGGCAGTGCAGAGCACAGCCGTGCTGTGCAGTGAAACGCCTCTCCCGCGTCCTGCACAAAGACAATCGCTTACTGCACATTGGCGGGGTGTGGTGGAAAATTTATGTACGATTTCTCTCCCTTCAGATTGAACAGAAATACCATTCTGCGAGAGAAGTGGGCCTCAACAGAGCTGAATGGCTCGAAGAATGGGTCCTATCAAGGCTGATAATCTTCCCCAGCGATAACGCGGTGGATTATACAGCGACTGGATGTTGAGAGTACGCTGACCTTAATCTCCCTTAACTTTGGTTTTCTCTCTCATCCGATAGTAATGGAGAAAGTACAACATGTGCCATAGAAGATTACACCCATCCTGCCACACTTCGCAGATGGCTGATACAAAAATCAGAGACAATGCTAAAATAATTTAAAAGCCCACAAAAATAAACCAGTGTATTCAGCTCCTTTTGTGAGGCTGTGGCTAAGGAAACTGAGCCAGCCGGCCTGAAATGCACAATATAAATGTAAGTAGATCTTATTAAGATTCTGTGTGGCTGTTAAAGCATCCTCAGCCGTTGCTTCCAGCTTAGCGTCACTGCTAATGGGGAAGAGAGGGAGAGATTAGTTTAGGCTACTTTGAGACACCACAGATATACACAGGAGGCATCCTCTGTTGCTTGAACTTGTATTTCACTGACCTGCTATGTGATGAGTGGAGTGCCAAAAATACAGAAGAGTTGGCACATAAAATCCATGTCTACTCTATCTACTCTGTCAAGGCTAAAAAAAAGTCCTGAATGAGCCTTGGAGAGTCAACAAATCACTAAAACAGCAGCTAAAGGAGGAAGTTCAGCACGAGTTCAAGTCATTAAAATTCCCTCTAATGTATGCTCTTGCAGACCAGTGGGCTGAGGGTGATCCTGGCGAGCGGAAGGATGTACGTGAACTTGCACGCAAGTAGAAAACGGACAAGGTTGATGTGACTGACCTTCAGCGTTGAAGCCTGATCGTTCCTGTCATTTGAGATGGCTATGCAGGAAGAAAAGGTCAGTGGTGCACCTCTGAGCTGGAGATGGTGAGAAATCAGCTTTCTGCACAACTTTCTTGGGCAAATCCCCACCTGTGTGTGGAGGAGTGTGGCGTATTTATGTCTTGGACTTTTGCTAGTACTAGCATGAGTTCCCAAAGGGGAAGGCAACTAGGTAAAGAAGTGGCTGTGGTGGGGTATGAACACAGATTGTTCATTTAGAAAACACCCTTTCCTAATGGTAATATTTGGCTAAAAAGCAGACAAGGCCTATGAGCAGTGAATATGTTCCTTTTATGTCCTTCCACACAGGTAATGTGGAAAAAAGGAAACTTAAACCTGCATTGTGTACCTTACCCACATTGCTCATTGCCTCCAATGGGAGTTCTGCTCAGGAAGTGGAAAACAGAGCTGGTAACTATATTTCCATTTATTCAATAGTTCTGAGATTGAAAACGATAGAGACTGGGCAAAAGAAATAACAGGGGCATCTCATATCCATGTGTTGCTTCATTAAACATCTGAAAATGGCAATGAAAAAGCAGAGATTGCAGAATGAGATTTCCAGACAGCAGGATGATAACATGAAAGACTCAGTCCTCTGCTTGTACAATACACGTGGTCAGAAAAATAAAGGCAGCAAACTATCTTACTATATAATAGACGAGGATTTTCATAGCTGTTATTTTGAATGCACAGGAAGTAGAAAACTGCTTTACACAAGAGTCACTTGTTAACTTTGGATATGTGATATGTGAATGTATAACTGAGATAAAAAATCATATGGTTTTATCCTTCTCCTTGTGAGGAAATATTTGCATTCAGAAGCTCCAGAAATAACATTGAATAGCTAAGGAATACATGACAAAATATTGTAAAGCTAACTGACACTATGTGCAAGAAAATGAGTCTTTACAAAACAGGTTGTTTGCTTTTATTGCTGTTTTAAATAGAAAAGACTTGTTCAATCTCTATCCCCTCAACATGGGGAAAAAAGTGACTGGACCACGAATTCCTGCAAAGCTGCCTGAAGGCGTAACAGTTGCTGAAGGAAGCGTTGCTCTTTCATCCTTGCAGAGGCGTTAGGTGGCCATGGGCAGCAGAACGGTCCTCCTGTTTTCAGGTCCATCTTTTGGAAGTTGTACCATCCAACATCTCATTCCCTTCTTTCTAAGCCCCATCAAAGAGATGAGGATAAAGCAGGCCCATGATTTAGTAAGCCTGAAGTGCCCAGGTCTGAGGGCTTTCTCAGGTCCTTCTTGTTCCTTTTGCTAACAAAGGTCTTGATGCTAAAAGCATCCCACAGCTGAATTGAGTGGATGATCTTCATATCAAGGGTGATTTTTGAATGATCAAGGTCAGCTTGAGTGCAGGAAACAGCATTGGGTGACTCTGGCATAGGACCAAAGTCTTTAAGGAGCCCAGCAGAAACCCCTGGGCCTGGAAGTGGTCTTGCTGGTCCTAAATATGCAGGCTTCTGCTTCCAAACTGTCTTTCTGCCTTGTTGTTTCTGAGGAGTGCTTCGATTTGCATTCACATCAGAAAGGAAAAAGGACTGAAAATATTTTGCCCTGAACAAAATTCAGATGACTCATTCCAACCTATTCAGTCCATTTACGGCTCCACATAAACTGCCCTGACCACTTCCATCTGCACAGTTTAGCTTTCAAAATCTGATATTAAATCTGAGGGTAAATAGTAAATAATTAAAATGTTGGGGGTAGGCAGTCTCACAGCTGTCCTTACTGATAACTTGGTCCTGCTGCCACAGGGATTGACTCTGCAGCTGAAGAAGATGTAAACCCGTAAATTCATGCTCATGGACTTTCAAAGCCCATCTCTGCTGCAGGAGAACCGCGTGTAAATGGCAGCATGTTGGGATCTTGCCGTAAGAACTGGGGTTTAAAGCAGTTGCCTGTCATCTTCACCAGTCCCATGCAGGCATCGTCCCCGGGGCAGAAATCGCCTCCCCATGGCCTCCACCCTGGGCAGCTCCCTGCCACAGCTGGTCACCCTGCCTCTCGCTAACCAACTCCCGTGAAACTCTGAAAGCTGCATCACCTCTTGGGAGCAGAGGTAAGAGCAATCTTTGGACCCGGTGTGGTGGCTGGGATGGAAGGGACCTGCCCAAGCCCTGCCTCTCCGTGGGTGACTTGTCTTTTGGTTTAGCTCAACCTCCCAGTCCCCGGCACTGCCCCAACGGTCCCTAAACCAGCCCTGCTGCAGTGGAGACGCTCCAAAAGCCTTTTCTGACAATGGGAAATTTGTAACATAAATTCCTACTTTTATTTTGAGGTTTGCCGTTTAGGAAAAAAAGAATATAAGCTTTGGTTTGTACTAGTTGGTGCCATTAGGTCCTGAGGCAGACAACGAAAGCTGTAATTCCAGCTGTGTCTGCACATCTGGCCAGCTGTTGTACGCCTGCCCTATGGCTCTCCATGCCACTGCAATCTCCTGCCACCCGCCTCATCTCCCTGGCACAAATCTACTGAGGCAAATCACCTACTTTACCAAATTCAAACCCAACTCCCTCGCTGGGGAAGGGCTGCCATCCTTTTGTGTCCCCCCGAGTGGCTGAGCTCCCAAACCAAAGGGAGCAGATGGGCTGGGAGGAGCCCAGCCAGCACCAGCAGGTCAGGTTTTTGGTCACCCAAATCTCACCTGGTGTCCAGGTGAGCTGCTGCTAATGTTGGGGCTTGTCCTCGCTAGCTCCCACGTGCTCTCCTCTAGTTGTCAAGGGCTTTGCCTCTTCGCTTTGACTGTTAAAAGGGACTTTTTAATTATGTTTTTGATGCATCTGTCTCTGTACAGCATTTCACAAGTTATGTGGTTCCCTGCACACCTTGGGTTTGGGTTGGCTCTGTAATTACAGTGATGGAGAAGGATTCCCCAGGAGCTCCCAGCCTTGCCAACGGGTCTCTGCTGGTGGCACCCAGGGCTGTGGGCTCCGGGCACGCAGTGGCTCTGGAGGTGAGGGCAGGGAGGTGAGGAGGGACATCTCAATCCCTGCACCAGCATCCAACCTAACAGCCCAGCACTGCCGCTGGCAAGTAGCACATATCACAGCGACAGCGAAGCCTCCAGCCTCTGGAGTCCAGATGCATTAGAGCCTAAAGAGCGAGCTGTGCTCCCTAATGGACACATGCCGTGTTTTTGAGCATCTGCGCATCTTTTCCTGATTGTCTGCTGTTGAGCTCTCGTTTCAAGCAGCGCTGGACTCTCCGCTGTACGCCAGCAACAGCTCTTCCAAACTTCCTTGATTGTGTCTGTGCCTGTTGCTCGGTGCTTGCACGATGAAATGGAAGGCAGCGAGAGTGATGGAGATTAAATGAGCAAGGAGAGGAACCTGAGCTGAATTTTGGGAGGGTAATTAGTGGTGCCGGTGGCTCCAAGCAGAGTAAGGGGTTTTGCTTTCTCCTATTATCCATGTGGCACTGGGAGAACACCGGGCAACTCCCTCCTGATCCTTCTCTAATTAAAAGGTTTTTCTACGTAAGGACTGGAATATATGAAGAAGTGATAAATTAAATGCCGCGAGTTCCCCGCTCTCTGCTCGTGCTGCAGCAGGAAATAGATTCTGCATCTCGCAGTGAAGGCCAGTGAAGAAACTGTTCCTTTCCCTTTGCAAACAGGAGCTTACGGCGCTTTCAGCAGCCGCCAGCTTCCCTCGGCAGGCGAGGAGGCAGACTGCTGTGTTTTCTGTACCTGGACACCCGTGACAGTGCCCAGCGTTAGTGAACTGGCCGTGGGAGGTAGAAGCTATCCCCTGAGCAAAGGCAGAATAAATGTGCTGAGTGTGGTAGGGCTCTGCTGGCGTCAGTCCAGGAGAGGAAAGCAAAGGAATTGCCTTCTTCCAGCAGTCAACAAGCAATAGTAGAGCTGCTTAACCCAGTTGCCGCAGCCCCTGGGCTGCACTGGCCTCTTTCCCAGTACACAGGGTGGAAAACGCAGCTTTTCTGTCTAACTGCAGCAGCTCAGGCTTCCACCTGACATCTTTCTTCCCCCACGCATCCCTCACAGTGGGCTGGAGACAAGCGGGATGGATAGCAGGGAGGAGACCGGCAGCCCAGAAGGATGGAGCAGGAATTAATTGCAACCCTCAAACCCCGAGGTACCACAGCCCTGCTGGGACAGCTACAGGAGACCACCCGGGGGATAACCCGGAGATGGAACCCTCTGCTCCCAGCTGACCTCCTTGGCACTGGGCAAATAACTAATGCACTAAAGCAAATCACACACAGACAAAAAAGGAAATGCTTCAGGTTGATCCTAAGGGATTTTTTGGAACTTTTTTCTTGAAAAATAAATTTTTTTTTTTTTTTTTTTTTTTAAAGTCTTGGTTAGAATGAAATGGCCTGGAGTCAGTTTTTAAAAAATATAGTTGTAAGTGAAAAGTCATTTCAAAATCAAATTAAAAGCTGCCCCTCAATGCTAAAAGAATGTCAAAATGGAATTTTTTAGGTTTAAAGATCCAGTTTTTTGACCTGACCAAAACAACTCAACAGTTCAATAGCATTTCAAAATACTTGAGTGAATCCAAATCTGCATGTTCTAGGAAAAAAGCTTTCTTTCCAAAAAAATTCAATAAGCTCTCCACAGGCATCACTTCCCGGTCTGTCCTTGCAGTAGGAGGGATGGTTTGTTCCTATCCTTCTGATAGATTTTTTTATTTTAATAAGTAAAACTCATGCATACCATAAACACACCAAAAAGCACATGCCCTATTGAATTTTCAGAGATAAGTATTTTAAATCCAGCCTTTCCCAAAGCTCCAGACATGCATTATTTACAATGGAGAATAATAATATAACAAAGCTGTATTATATTAAAATTGTTCCATAAAATATTACGATTATCATTTTTTGTAGCTTGACTTAAGGTGCACAATTTATATAAAACAATATGAATTATTTTCTGTTACAAAAAATTATTCAGTGTGGGCTCTGTGTATTACAGTTATTAATCTTTCTATTTAAATGCAAATTTTTCCTTTCAACTGAGAGCTAAAGATACTTTTTATAAAACTAATAAAACACAACTTTGATCTTCTGATCCCTCATCAGGGAGATGGCTTTCTCAGTTGTGTTTGGGATGTCTCTGCCAGAACATGGTGTTCCTTTACAGCAAGGATGCTTTCTTCATAAATACATTGAAAATTATTCCCTGTTAAAAATGAAATATTCATTTGTACAGCAAGGTGTGACTTGGGCAATCCTTGGTTGCTTTGTTTTTGTAATAAGAGAAAAGAGCTAAAAAGAGTAGTGTCCTTTGTGTGGGCATATGCCGTGCCTGCAGTATAGGAGGGTAATTTATCCTCAGAAAATCTTGCTTTGCATCCCAGTCGGTTTGCTGCTATGAGAAACTTTAAATCGAGGTTTCTTTGAGCAGGCTGGTGTCAGCTCAGGCGGGAGCTGGCAGGGTGGCTCTGTCAGGGGAGTCGCAGGGGGTGGTCAGGAGTGTTTCACCCAGCCGTGAAGCAATGGTTGAAGAAATGTCAGGCTTCCCAATCACCGCAGTACCTGTGCTGTTAAGAAACTTCAGAAGGCTTCGTGTCACCCCCAAAATACTGTGTCACTGGAAAGTCAAGGGACATGGAAGCAGTTTGCTCTGCGTAAGCGTCACAGGCTCTGTCTAAATCCTCTCTCTTCCCTTCTGCAGAAGGGAGTGGAAGTGGCCCCGTTGGACTAGGAGGAGACTTCCAGCGTCTGATCCCTGGGAGCTGCCATCAGCTGGTGTTTTCGCAGGTCTCACCATACGTACAAGAATGTCACACCGCTTAAGGAGAGAGGTAACCCCTAGTTATCTGGCAGCTTGGATCCTAAAGCAGAAATCAAAGTTGTTTATGTGATTTCAGGCTAATTTCCGTCAATTCTTGTTCTGACAAATACTACTATTACGCTGAGCAACTCCAAGGACAGCTTCCTTAACAATGTTTATAGTGTCGGACTTTTAGTTACCGGTATTAGCAAAGGAAGTTGAAAACCATGCTGCACCTCTGTCTTTCATCCTTGCATGAGTACAGGCTTCCCATTCCACCTTCTGAGAAATGCCATCTTCTGCTGGTGGAAAGCTTTCCAATGGTTTCCCAGGTCCTGCACTGGCCGGCGGAGCGTGTTTTCCTCTGTTTGCTGGCCACCCCTTGGTCTCCCTTGTTAGTTTTGGTCCGACTAACCCTAGGTGGGAGCTTGGCTGCTTCAGCCAGTGGAAATGTGGGTAATTGAAAAGGCTAAAGCAGTGAGCAGTGTTATAATTAACTGGCCGTATTAGGCATTTTACAATTCTGACACCTTGCAAGAGTGGAAGTTTAATGAGAATGGAGAGAGGCTCAAAAGCAATCCATTTTCCCAGTAAATATTGTAACGAAGGTGTGAAATGATGCACAGCTAACTAAACCTGTCTGTAATAGCCTCTCTGTTATAATGTAGTGATCTGACAGACTTTAGAAAAAACAATACAGTGGTCATGTATGTGTATATATAATATATATACCTTTCCTTACAGTGCTAGTGTAATGTATAATGCAGCTTCACTGGATGTGCCACACATAGGTCAGGTGCCAAAATGTGTAAAGAACTGATCTTTGAAAGAAAACGCTCACTTGCAATGTGAAGATCAATGCAACCCATGGAACGCCCCATAGAAACCTGTCCCAGAAAGGACATTCAAGTAGAACGCGTGGGGCTGTGAATGCCCGTGCCAGGGCCAGCTCTGATGTGGCACAAAGTCCTTCTCTGCTGCCCATGTGCACCGGCACAACCTGCTTACTACAGTCCTAACTGTGATGAATTCCTTGCAGATCTGCCACGGAAGGGCAGAAAGTTAGCGTAAAGGTATTTTCTTCCTATTTGCTTCAGAAGAGGCTGTGTCTCTGATTATTAATTTAAAATTCAGCGGTAGCAGCTGTAAATAGTGTACTTTGTACAGCAAAACCCTGTAGTCTGTCACTGCGATTGTATCTCTTTGTCTTCATTTGCAAGTAACACATCAGATTAGGGTGGGTGCGGAGGGAACTGGAATGAGCATGGCACATGTCATGAGGCTTCTGGTGGCACTTGGGAGCGAGCAGCCCTCTGAGGATATTTTTGGAAATGGATGCTTTCCTGTGGGATCTTGTATCCTCCAGACTTCATAGGGTTTTATCTTCCAGCCCTGCAGGGTTTTACTCTCAGCTGACGAGGAGCTGGGTACCTGTTTAACCCCGTGCCCTGCAGCAGCAGATACGCTGTGCCTCTCTGCAGCACCCAGCTGGTGCGGAGCGTGTCGGGAGGTCATTTCTGCTCACAAAACATTCCAGAGCTGTCCCCAGCACGGAGCACTGAGGACTGCTCCAGGTGGATTGCATTCAAAGAGGCAGGTTTCATTTCGGGTGGGTAAGTTCACTTGCCTACCTACAAGCCCTTTGCCACCCGACGTCACCTTTGCTCTGCAGCATGAGCCCTTCTCAGCTATCAGCATCCTCACGGGGTGGGAAGGCAAGTCTGCTGTCGCCTTTGCATTTCCAGCCGGGCTGAGTGGGGGCTGAGGGCCAGACCTCCAGGTGCTCAGAGGTCTAACGTTTTCTGTGCTGGAGCCTAAATGCATCAGTGTGGTTTATGGCAGACGTGCCTGGAGGACAGTTTCCGTTCTGTGCAGCTCTTGTTCCAGTTTGATCCCAAAGAGAACTTTTCCTAGCTGAACTAAATTACCTTTTCCTTTTTTAAATGTATAATTTGTATGACTGATATAAATGTTGAGCACACAGATGAAGAATAAAAATGGAGATAAACAAGTTGTTAATTGTAATCTATATGTAAATACCTGAGCCCACAAATTCCAACTCACATAATTAATTTTACAGTTTCCTTTCCTTGTCAGGACTTGCATGAGTATGGCTGAGCTTTCGCATCGCTGCTTGCAGGATAGAGCCTTGATTTCTAAACTGCATGTGTTTTGCATGTGGCATATGGTGAGAGCTCATGAAGCATAATTGTGGAGCATTAACGTTCAGCTCTCCTGCAGGGAGTATCACATCCTGAAGGGTGACTCCCTTCAGTAACATCAAGATCCTATAGGAAAGGAGCTTCTTTTAAAGATCTCAGCCATATGATTTATGGTAAATAACACTTGTATTTCCACAC
Source organism: Fulmarus glacialis (assembly GCF_000690835.1). NCBI lineage: Eukaryota > Metazoa > Chordata > Aves > Procellariiformes > Procellariidae > Fulmarus > Fulmarus glacialis. Next base: position 37,420 of record NW_009190860.1, on the reverse strand, counting down.
TATGTGTTTCTGTTCTAGAGGCTTGCCCTTGTTGGTGCTCAAATTTGTTTTTGTTTAGCATGTCACAGGACTTGGAGCAATACAGTTTTGGCAAAATGTGTGGGAAGACTATGTAAACACTATGCAAGCTTTCTATATACTCTGCGTGTCCTCTCCAGTATATTTAAATGATCTAGCTATGCACTTAAAGCACACCCATTAATACAAGTTAATACAAAGACATGGTTACTTTATGGGAGAACTTAAGTTACACTTTTATAAAGAGAACAAGAGGATCCCCTGAGACACTGTTGTACAAATAACAAAGGACAGAAGCTCAATTAGTGAAAGAACGGAAGTGAAAAGTGAGACAAGAATCGTGTAGAGTATCATTCAGTAGGTATATTAGTTTGTATAATATAGTGTTTCTTATACATTAAAAGGCTGCATTGAGGAATGAATTAGCTGCTTTTCCTATGGCAGTTTTCTAAACTGGGCTTGTCAGAAATTTTTTGCAGTGTTCTGACTCAAGATAGGAAAAGTCGATTCCTTAATTCTAAATTGATGGAGGTGTCACTTTGATACTTCCATTTACTTTTTTCATTACAGGAATAGCAGAAATTGTCCAGGATTATTTTTTCATTTTGTGCTCCCCTGAGACTCCAAAACCAACCAGTGATTTTTTTTGTCCATCTTATTTTAGATTAATATTTTCCAAGCAGTGATAGATAGAAGCATAAGCCTCAACAGTTGGCCAGAAAGTGAAGAAAGAATTGAGTTTATGGAAATAAACCCAATCCCTATTCTTTTTCCTTAGAAGCCAACAGCGTGTTTCCAACAAGGTGAGACTACATAACAAAATGCTGCACTCTGGCCCGTGCCTGCAGAGCTCTTTGGTAATGTGACATCTGAAGCCCGTTATGCCTTTTCTAGAACAAAGCCGTGGTTTCCTTTCTGATCTCCTGAGAGAGCCTAAGGGCTAGCAGGGCTGTTTGCGGCGTGTGCAATATGGGGTTTGCACTGAGTTCAGAGGCTTGAGAGCCTGATTTCATGCAGCTTCATGTGCTTTAATCCTGCTTTCGTGGTAGTTCTCTCTCGGGGACTGCCAAGTGTCCGTACTGGCCAGTGGTCTCATGGGGAAAGTGCATCTGTACAGAATCCTGGGAATAATCCTGGGGAAAATCGTTGCTAACAAAAAATGAAATTATCAGCACGTATGTCATTTCCATCAAAAGCGCTTCCTAATTATCTGGTTCAAAGTGATTGTCGTTGGTAACCTTCTTCTGTCAATCACTGTTCCCATGTATTTATATAGGGCTTAGTGAAGAAACTACTTTGAAACAAGTGTGAAAATACGTGTTTTGCAAATTAAATTAGTGTTTACCAGCTAAAAAGGAAAGCTAAGAATACTGACTCTGGCAGAAATAGGGTCTGTAAAGGAACTTTTCCAGGATAGAGCTGGAGCTGTCAGCACCAGCTCTTGGTCTGGGGGAGCGTGTGGGGCAATGAGATTCAATTCAGTGGAGTTTGGCTGCAACCTCCTCCTCAGCTTGCTGCCACCCTGGGAAGAGAAAAGGTATTTTCAGAGGAAAGGTTGTCTTTATAAAGCATCTTGGAAGAACGCATGGATGTGTCCTTTTCTGCAACAGCAATTTGTTTCTCAATTATCTTTATGTTCTTCTATGGCATTGGAAATGATACAATTCCTTTGACCCCCAAGTCATTATTATATTACTAAATGTTTCAGAACTTGAGTCGCTATTTTTCCTGTCACTGAAAATTGACAGTGCATTGCCCCTGCTATAAAGATGCTGTGAGCCAGGGTTTTGGTGTGGGCTTGTTTTGATTAGGGTTGGTACCCAATTTTAGCATTTTTATCAGTATTTTGCCAACGTTGCCATTGGGTTTGCAGGCACCAGAACACAGTCCTACTCTCTTTTCGAACAATGACTACATTGGCTGCCTTTGCGGGCAAACCCAGAAAGCAGTCTGGAAACTTCTTTTCAAAACGTTATATACTGCCTGTCTGACGACAGCACCCACAAGTGAAGCGATACAAGCAGCGTTGCTTCATTTAATAGTGTGAGATCCTCACAATGTGTTTCAGTTTATACTATTCTAGAGATAAGAATCTTTAAATGCTGAAGGAGCATACAGTGTACAAGAATTGTATTGACAATTTTCTATGCTATCATAACCATGGATTCATCTGCTTGTCCTTATGTTAGCAATTTAATTTTAATCCAGGGCAATAATGAAAAAATGCATTACTGGGGAAAAACAAACCCTTCATAGCCCGTGTTCCTGATATTTTTAGGGAATTGAATTGCATTTGTTGACAATAACAGACTATCTTTAGGTCTTCCATGAACATCTATGAACAACAAAAATAGGTTTGCTAATGTATTGTCAGCCAGAGGAAAAAAACCTCTTTGTAGCTCTTGTATTGGGGGGCGGATCTGGACGCCCCGTCTGTGTCCTGTGGCACCTTTACTCTGCAATTTTCCGCAAGGAACTCGAGCAGCTTCTGGGGCGCAGGGAGGCACTTCTGCATGTGCTCACCTTCGGCTGGGAGCCCTGCCCTGCTCATGAAATGTTTTTGCCAGTCCGTATAGATCGGTGAGGGTGGGCTGAGCCGCCCTCCAGGCTCAGGGCGTAGTTGAGCGGAGCTGTGGGGCGGTGCTGGAGTGCCCAGGTGGGGACTGCTCTTTCTGCTGCGTAGCCAGAGCCCAGGCAGGGCAAACCTCCCCCAGACCTGCGGAGAGGGGTTTTAACTGCCAACAGCAAGAATCCCTTCAGATGCTGAAAACCATGCTCTTTTTTTTTTTTTTTAAGGACTAGGTTGGGGTGCAGGCATTTGCCTTACACGGTACAGGTGACCGTTGCGGATTGCAGAGGCACCGGGGCGGTAGCTCCCAGCCAGAGCACTGCAGGTCGGGGGGGGAGGCTGATTTCGGTGCCGTGCAGGGAAGGTGCAGCAACAGCAAGAATCCCTTCAGATGCTGAAAACCATGCTCTTTTTTTTTTTTTTTAAGGACTAGGTTGGGGTGCAGGCATTTGCCTTACACGGTACAGGTGACCGTTGCGGATTGCAGAGGCACCGGGGCGGTAGCTCCCAGCCAGAGCACTGCAGGTCGGGGGGGGAGGCTGATTTCGGTGCCGTGCAGGGAAGGTGCAGCCTGCGTGGCTACAGAGCACGGGGTAGCGGAGACTGGTAAGAGTATTCAGCAAAGGTGGCCCGGGAAATTTGCATCAAACGGGGCTCCTCGCCCTTGCAGGAGACTCGGCTTCTCATAGGGATGTGGGTGTGAATGCTCTGGGATGGTGGGTCCTCCCCAGCTCCGGTGCCTTCCAGGGAATGGAGGCACAGCCCAGAGGCTGTTCAGTTGCAGGTTTACATGGCCACAACACAACTATAGCCAAAGATTTGTTCAAAACTGGGAACAATCCAAAATGTAAAGATATTCAGATCAGAGAGCAGACTTGAGTAAGTGCTCGAGAGTCTTGTAAAAGCAGAATAATTTGGATTCCATTTTTTAATAATTTAATCTTTTTATATATGTACACTATTCAAAAATCCTACAAGATGGAGCACAGTATGAGATTTATTTCCCTTAGTTATTTTTTTCTAAACTCTTCCAAAGAATCTTCTATTGCATTTTTGAGCTTTATTAAAAAAAATCCTAGGGGAAATGTGTACTATTCTTTATTAAACTACATAGGATGTATTCCTGAGAGTCACTCACACTCCTCCCACCCACACCTTCCCACATGTGAGATAAATTAAGAATGTCACTATCTTTAATGCCAGAAGTATTTCCATCTTCCACTGCAAATATGCAGTGATGCATCTAGAATAGCACTGTCAGGGGAAGAAATCTTCACATGAACAGAATTTAGCTATTTGTGTTCCCTTTCTACATGCACTTAGTATTTTATCCACAGGGGATATTTTCTTTGGTGGGATCATGTCAGCTGCAGGTAAATGGAGAAAGAAAACTCTTGTGTCTTTATATCTAAACCTGTTCTGAGTCCTGCCCCTTGGCCAGTCTCTCTCTGAGAGCCTGTGCCCGGTTCAGAGCCTTGCAAAGCTGTAGAAGATGTTGACTGAAGGGCATTGCGCTTGCTAATGGCGTGGTGGGTGCTGGGGAATCGGTCTGACATGTGATGGTGGTGCTGAGCCTTCACCTCCTGGGTCTGCGCGAAACTGCTGGCTCCAGTGGGGAAGCAGACGGGAATGGAGGCTTGAGAACTAATCTCGTGTCTGTGCTTCTGCCTCTGTGACTAATTGCTCTGAAATTTGCACATGTAATAGCTTTCACTTCTCCTAATACCTCTTATTAGGTTAGCATTTAAAAAGGATGTATTTTCTTGTCCTTAAAAGTGTTAGATGCAAATGGAGAAGCGGATAGATATGCATTGCTTAATAACTAAAATAGAACCACAAATTTCAGGGAGCGCGGTCAGGCTCCAAAGAGTACCTGATCCCGTGTCCAATGCACGGTACAGTAGCAAGAAATGCACCCACTGCACCACTCCTCTATGGGAATGTACAAATTAGAAATTTCAAGGGCTATTGAACACTGTGAATTTCCACTGTGGATCAGCACAAAGTTATTTGGCACAGGAGGTTCTGTAACTGTGATACATTGGGGAAGTTCATATTGTGCAATGGCCCTAAAACTCACCCTTCCTCCTCTAGTATGCAGAGATCCAGTGCTAAGACGTGTCTAATATAAAGCAGGGAGGATACTAGCTGACTGGAGCAGGTTTTTTGTATCTTGTTGCCTTTTCATTATTCATCTTGCAGTCATCTCCTTTGCTATTTATATTCAGCATAAATAATAATTAAACAGGGGACAGAGGTGTGATGGTGTGAATGTGAAGAAAAACTCCATGTCCCTGATGTTGCAAAGTTGCAAAGCTAGCCGGGACTGCAGGAGTCCTTAGCCTGAGGGAAACGTGGCCCATTGCAAATGCTTGCTGGAGAGCAGGAAAGCATTAACATGCAAGCACTACTCTTAAGTGGCCAGAATGTAGTGATTAAAGTGCTCTTGCTGTGTGATCTTGGGCCTCTTGCCCTTTCTATTCCTTAATTAATTTCCTCTATCATTTATGTATTAATAAAAACAAATTACCTGCTTCATGGGAGGTGAGAGGTTTTATTCATTTATGTTTGCAAACAGCTTTGAGATCCAAGGAAGGAAGGAAGAGGCTACAAAAGTCAGACAGCTGTATGTAGTGCATGAATGATATATGACAAGGTTTTATTCCTTGGCAGTCTGATAATTTGGCATAGGAGTAAGTCTTTTTCCTTTTCTGCTGTCTAAGTTTCTTTTCCTGACATTGTCAAATAAGGCACAGCTTTGGCCTCTAGTGTGATATGTAAGTGAATGGATGTATGGACACTTTGATTTTTGGGTTGATCAGTACCTTTGTTTCAGCCTTTTTTCTTTCGTGAGCATTTATGGAGAAGGGCACTGCCCAGTGACTGTGGAGTCATCTGCCAGCAGGTCATCCATTTGAAACCAGTGTGGGATTTAAAATTGCTACCATGTCCTGTCCCATCTTTATGGAACGAACATGGATTTATCTCCTGGAATGACTGTCTGCTTTCTGCTGTTACCGATAGGGTAGCAGCTGCAGAGGTTATCGTGCGTGGGACAGAGGTGTACAGAAAGGACGTTTCCAGGTAGAGATGTAGAGTTGGTTATTCTCTGCTGTCACAACTTGCGTCTTGCACTAGAATTCAGATTTTTAATGTCTTCCTCTGAAAATCAACTTGATCAAGGTCTTGCAGTCTAGCAAATCAACATGCAGCAGCGCTGGCCAGAGGCTGCCTATATGTTGTCGGTAGCTTTGTTGGTGAAGTTCAGTGAAGGCTGATGCATGCCAATGAAAGGCAGAAATGTGCTATCAGTGGATGCTTTTGATGTCTTTTCTCCTGGCGAGTAGTGCAAACAAACACAACATTCCTTCCTACCTGCACAAACCAGTCTCAGGGTGGAAGCAACATTAAAAGCCAGCATCTCTTCTCTTGTAATGTGTAATAGCAATGTCTAATTCTGGATTTTCAAAGCTAGTCCCCTTAAGGTTATCCTGTGATACGGAGTGTGTTTGTGCACAGGCGGTGTCACGAGAGCAGCTCAGCGCACTTCAGTATTCAGCGAGCTCCTCGGCTGCCGTTTCCCTTGGAGTTCCTCAGCAGGCACTAGGGATGTGTCATCCTTTGAGTTCATCTTTTACTTTTAAAGCAACTTTCCTCCATGAAAGCTGTTTTGGTTTTGACTCCAAAAACTTTACGCAGAACACTGCATTTCACAGTCCTTTGACACAGATTTTTGCAGGGGCAGCAGGTGGGGGGTGAGAAGATGAGAGCTGCCTTTGGGGCCACACGTGCCTTCACCCCTTGTGTATGTCATGCCTTTTTCATCAGCAGTTTTCGCTGTGCCCCTCCCCAGTTTGCTTCTCCCAGGGATTTTTAGAAATGGTCGATGCCCTCTTGGACTGAGCTGTGTGGGGTGGGGAGCTTAAATTGCTGTTGGGTGTTTGCAGTTTGTCTCTTCTAAATCTTTCCTATGAAGATGCCTTCCACCCCGTCTCCCGTCTCGGATTGAAGCTCAGGTGTCCTGTTCCCTTCTCCCTCTTGAATGCTCAGGATTTATGTTTCTCTTGTGTTTATGACCTAGATTCACCCTGGGGCAGAAACTTCTATGGGGCAGGGAGAAGGGGAAATGTCTGCCTTTGCAGTGTGAGAGTGGCCCCAGCCCTCCCACAGCAGCCTCCTCTCATTTTTGGGGGTGATTTCCATGCTGCAGGGTGCTCTCTCAGCAGCTGGCATTGAAACCCTCCTGGAGGCTCCTGCGGACGTACAGCCCGGCTCCCCGCGGGCAGTAGGAGCCTTGCACTCCTCCTCTGAGCTCTTGGGGCCAGGTCCCCGGGCAGCCCAAAGTGGTGGGCTCCCATCACCCAGCCCTTCAGAGCCGAGGGCCGGTTAATGGCGTGTGTAAAGCCCTCCCACTGACGAGGCCATCCGTGCTGTTCCAGAAATGTTGAGCTAATTGCGCAAAAGGTGAAGCTCCAGTGCAGCAACGATTGATTCAGCCTCAGGCCCTCCACAGCAGAGAGCAGCTCATGAAAACCAAAGACGAGGCATGTGATTGCAGACCCTTAATCCAGCTAAAATACCATGACGCCTGACCTCATTAGAAAAAAGCCACAAAACACATCTCCCTGGATTGTTCCTCGCTGCGTCCAGTGAAATACTGGGAGCTTGGCTAACCAGACAGGTATTCCTCCCTCTCCTGCAAAGTACTGTGTTTTCCTCTCTGCCTTGGAAACACTCACAGACCCAGAATGAACTCCTATAAGCTCATGGGGAGGAAAACTTATCACTTACTAATTATTACATAGACGTAATGTGATTGTAGCCACAATGATAAAAGCTGATACAGGGCTTGTAGGGTGAGGCAGTAAGGCAAACAAGCAAGGCACATGTAGGGTGTTGTCAGGGGCCAGGAGAATTTGTAAGGTGGTCCTCAGTGTTTCCCTTAGATACTAATTTTATGGGGAAGTTAATGCACAGCCACTGCACCGTTGCAGGGCTGCCAGCCCATAGTCTGGGCTAGCCCTCAGCACGACCCTCCCTCTCCCAGCAAGTCTGGTCCACTTCAGAGCGTAAGTTTAGACTGTGCGTAGAGTGGGATGGACTTTACATGTGGCAGTGTCGTGCCTTTGCTTTCAATGCCTATCAGTTTCCTTAGCGTAGACAAGTCTCTGCTTCTAGCTGCAGACATCCTCTTGTTCCAGGCCTGACTATTTGGATGCTGAGGTCTCTACAGTGGTATTGGAAATTCACGTATGGGAAAGGTGGAGGAATACTGGCATTTCCATGCATGTGGCTTAATTCTTTACAGTGGTTGTCTGCAACCCATGGGTCATGAATGAAGTAGTCCTACAAGGTGGCTTGGTCTCTACAGAGGTGCCTCTTCAGTGGAGGGAGCAGGGTGCTGGGTCCCAGCACCCTCTTCTTTCTTTTGCCTCCCTCAGTTCAGCACAGGTAGGTGGTCCTGGCAGTGCAGAGTAATCTTCCTTTTCACAGCTGCGCCGCAGGCAGGGGATCGGGGGGACGAGGGATTTGGTTGGCATTTGTGGACTAGGGATGACTAATGTTTCCCTGTCACTAACACATCACGGCTTGTATCAACCAGGAGCGTCAGAGCAGCTTGGTGCAAACAGGCTGAGCGTCGTCAGCGATTTGTCGCGGTCATTAGCGTGGTGTGAAGCGTTGCGTCCGCAGGCTCCCCCTGGCACGCGGCGCTATGGGGTGCTGCCCGCAGGGCCTGCGGACACCTCTGGGACACCCACGTGCAGCAGCTCCCATCTGTACCATTCACTGTTAAATGTCAATATAAGCCTATTAGAGAGAGGCCAGGGGAAGTGGGAATGGCAGCTCAGCGGGCAGTGACAGATCATACGCTGGCGAATGATTGATTTACTTATTTAGGGCTCCGTTCAGCAAAGATTCGGATCCATGGGGCTTGGGCTTAATATGAGTTGGGGAGATGAGGCTGTTTCAGCAGCAGAGGAAACCACCAGTACTTCAGGCCTTTCACGGCACGGTGCTTATGCATTTATTTAACCCATTGCAGAGCACTGGGGCCAGCCCCCCTGCCAGTGGCAGCCCTTGGCTGTGCCACCAGGCTCAGCCACCACGAGACTTTCAGGTGCTGCAGCAGCATGGAGGGGAGTTTTAGAAATGCAGATTTTTGGGGGGCTCTGGGCCCAGCCCAAGCTTTGCGGCAGCAGCTGGGCAGATGCAGCCCCTCGTTGCAGGGGATGCTCAGTTACTCTCCAGCTTTTGCTTTGCTGCAATACACTGAAGGAAGGAGAGCTGCAGTGTGGGCTTTGTGAACAAGAAGGAAGCAGGAAGGCCCTGGGGTAGGGTGGTCCTGGGGCCATTTCGCCAGTGACCATAACCATCTTACTAATTTGGGAGACATCGCTTGTGAAATGCCTATTGGTGTGCCCCACCACTAATTGGGACAGAAAGACTCAAGCTGACACTGCACCCTGCAAACCTCTGGTGTGATGTAGCCCAAACTCCATGCCCAGGCTTTGCTATGCACCTTCTGGATCCAGAGCACATGCCTGTCGTGGTCCAACTTGGTAGGAATTGCCAGGCTTAATCAAACCAGTGATTCATCCATTCTGGGAGCCTGTCTCAGGGCGTGGGCAGCACCAGCTGCTTCCGAGGGAGGTGTGAAAGGGCCCTGACAAACAGCTATGCAATACCCCCGGGGAGGTGTTGCTTCCTGGCAGCAGTGTTTGGCCTTGAGCATCAGCCTTGTCTCATGTGAAAATACATCAAAGTACGGCTGTAGAGCACAGAGATTGTAAGGAAAAGGTCTAAAAAGGTCTCCCTATTTAAAATGCTACCTGAGTTTCTCTTCCTTACAGCTGCGTGTGGCTTTTCTGCAAAAGAGTTAGAGCCCTTCTCCTCCAAACAGGTCTTTGGCTGACAGCAGCGGTTTTGATGGGGCTGCCTTGTTCTCCTACATGTCTCCACTCTACCAGGACTCCCTTTAGTTTAATTAACTCCTCTGTGCCCATTTACTGCTAAACTTTCTGGGATGGTTTCTTAGCTGCAGCTGCCAATCTGAATAGTCTATGACTTGGAAAAAAGAAAATCAAACGTCTATTAAAAGTAGCCAAGTTGCTAACGGAGACAGATCAAGTGTGATGTGCATCACCTGAGGGCTGAGACCAGGAGGAAGCACTCAGCTACTTAAGAGAGGGATGCAAGGAGACCCTCACTGGAGGAGGCACTAGCTACCTGTGAGAGGTGTCTGCAGCTCTGCCTAGCGTCTGCTAATATCCCATTCATTGGGTGGGTAGTACAGCAGAAAAATTAATGGGAATAAGTCAGAAAAGCTGGAAATTTAGGGTGTTATCTGCAAAATGCAGGTGGAAGAAATGTGTTCTCTCTTAAAGGCTTCCCACAGATTTAAGTCCCTTGTGTCTTTCCTCCTAAAGTCAGTGCTTAAAAATAGGACTGAAGAAGGAATATAACATTTTTGCTGGTGTTAAGCTGGCAGCTAGTTAGCACTGGCTAATTATTGTATAGGCCAAATAGCTCAGAAGAGACCTGCTTTATGGATGTGCAAAATGGCTGCTGCTCTCAGGAAGCAGGAGAATTGGGAATCTCTTGTCTTTTTTACTTTTTAGGAGGCACAGTGACCTGCAATGCCTTAGCTTAGGGTAAAGAGTCTCTCTATCTCGATCACCTGGGCTCCTGGTAGAGTTGGGGAGGCTTAAATAAGGACAAGCAAGTTCTCTAGTGATGCCTGCTGCACTCCCGGAGGGGGCTCACCTAGGATAATGCGGTCCCTGCTGAGTGACCACCATCATCCTTTATTTCCAAATCTGCTTCTTGTACTTCTGTGGTTAAGAAGGATTTAAGGCTGTTAGCAAAAGGCAGTGTGCTGTTTGGGAAAGGCTTGGCTCTGTGTTGCGCTTCCTTCTGGGTGTTTGTCTGAGCTCTCTGCTGCAGAAACATCCAAACACTTTTTTTTGACGACAGCGAGTCACAGGTATGTCTGTTCATGGTCCATACTGGAGTTGCCAAACATGTGTGCACTTGTACTAGGATGCTGTCCCTTCTGCTCCCAATATCTGGGCATTCAATGCTTCCAGCCCTGATGATGTTCCTTTTTTTAAAAAAAACAACAACAAAACAACAAAAAACCAAAACCGCCCAAACCAACTCTGAAGTCTGAAAACAAATTACTAGTTGCCACTCTAATTTCACTAGTGTAGCATTCATGACCATCAAAAACAACCCTTGTCCTGAAGAACTTGTAGTGGTTGCAGACTGAAGAAGGGTGGCTTCAGAGGGGGGGCAGGAGCAGAATGAATGACCAGGCAGGGACCTGCCCCGCAGTGGGTAAGGCAGTGCTGGAAGATGGACCTCAAGCTCTTCAGACCCACAGGCCTCCCCTATAAGGCTGTGTTTCAAATACAAAGCAATGTATTTTAATCAAATGTTTGAGAACATCTGTGGGAAGGGACTCTGCATTTGGTAGCTGTTTGGGTTTGCTGCCTGCTGGAGCGGAGTCTGCTCGTCGCCTACGAGGCACCGCGCCGTGCTGGCTGGAGTCTGAACATGCTGCTGCTTTTGCCATGCATCTGATTTTAAGTTCCAAAGTTACTGGTTTGGGGGAGTGGTGTGGCTGACTGGGTGGTTTTGTGATGGGCAAGGGGAGCAGGAGAACAGGCTGGTGTCCAGCACCGGGAGTGCAGCGAGGCAAGCCTGGGTTCAGACTCAGTGGCTGAGCTGTGGGCTAGACCTTGCAGGGGAGCGTAAAAGGCAAGGGAAATGGTGACTAGGGGACAGGCCTAGAAAATGGGGATGCTACTGGCTCTCAGGGATTCCTGCCTCTTCCTCCGCCAGCATCTATTGGGTAAACTGTTTCTTCCAACTTGGTACCTTCCTTAGTGCGATGAGGCATGTGGACTGAACTGCTCCTCTGCGAAAGCGTGCTCTCTGCAGCGAGTGAAACTCTCTGTGGAGCTCAGTGACCCAAGGAACCAGGTAACGGAAGAAGAAGTCCTGATGGGAAGGTGGTGCTTCCCTGCAAAGCCATACGGTCCCCTCCTGTCAGCACCTTTGGAGAGTTAGCTTGGTTTTTGTTTCAAATACATTTAGAAACCTTAGTCTGGTGAGATGGGATTCCTCTTCTCAGGTACCTGCAGAGTGGCTCTTTCTATCATGTCCTGCTTCTTTCCCACCGACTGCTGTGCTCGTCAGCACAGATCTGCCAGACAGCATGAATCCCCATGGCTGCAGGAGAGGCAGGCAGAGCCCATCTACATGGTCCTTGCTTTCTCCACAGGCTCCTCAGGCCTGATCCAGACCAGCTGAGCAGCTCTTTTCACTAGTAGCATCAGTGGATGCCCGTTGTCTCCTGCTGGCCAGGCAGTGGGGAGCGGTGGTGGCACCCCGTTGGCACAAGCAATTGCTGGTGTTGCTAGTTCAGGGGTCCACAAAGTACATTTGTGGTGCTCCAAGAAAATAGATCCCTCTTTCTGGAAACTATATGAGATGGAGCAGCACCTTCTGTTTATGCTCCCTCTTGCCAGGCTTTTTAACATTATTTATTTAGCAGCTTGAGAAGAGCTCACCACCGGCAGCACCTTTCCTTTGAACCATGGTCCATGCTGTCCCTCATCGTGGCAGGCTGCCCGCTTGCAGAATGTGTTTTGCTCGCTGTTCAGCTGTTTTAAGGACCTGCTCACCAGCTAGACTTTGGAGAGATTAATAATGTCTCTTTTCCATACAATGTCCTTGACAAGCCAGAAATCCGCCCATTCACTGTTTTGAGCAATTAAAATGATGACATGGCCATCAACCCCCACGCAACCAGTTGGCGAAAGCATTCTGCAATGGAAAATCCAGTCCTCGGTGAGTGAATTTGTATGTAGTTTGGCAGAGAACGGCCCTGCTGACTTCCCAGGCCGACACTGCTTTGTTACTCAAATACAAACATCTAAAACCAGCATTAGGCACTGCGAGCCGCGCCAAAGCTGACTGCTGTCGTCGTATAATAAAACAGCATGTTGAGGTTTGCTATTCTAATTGGGCAGCCAGGAACCCCGGCGGACAGCGGAGCTTATTTATTGATTGCTCTTCAGATCAGAAACTGGACGGCACCGCAGGGAGCTAGTAGAGGAGGAAAACCATTTTAAATACTGTAAATGCTCCTTTGCAGGATTAATGAGCGGGAAACTGTAATGTGTGTTAACAGGATGCACAGAAAAGTAAAAGCTGGTAAACTTGCATGGCTTTCCCTTCCATAGGAGAATTCTGCTTCAGCAGAGATGGGGAAATACAGGCTGTAATAAATGTTGCTTTATTGCTGGGGCCTTATAGTGGAAAAGAATCTATATTCTTACACTGAAAGTCTTGCCAAGTTGGAAATATATGGGGAAATATAGGGGGAAAAACACTTAAAAAAAAAAAAAAAAAAAGATAGGGGGAGTTGGAGTTGGCAGAAGTGGAAACCTTTCCTGTTGGCTACTTATTCCCTCAGGGTTAGCTCGCAAAAAGCATGAAATGCACGCTATGCTCTATCTCCTGCATAGCTGGGAGGGATTCACCAAGCAAAATAGCTGAAGGGGTCCAGAGGGACAGGTTCCCCAGCTCTGTAATAGCCACGGTGCCATGAAGCACCCCACTGAGTCACCTCTCACTGTGCAACACGTTCCCATCCTCAACAGCTGGTCTAGTCGGTGTGAGAGAGAAGAGCGGGTTGTGATCCTGTTTATCGCTTTGCTGAGTGTTTGGATCTTCACCCAACAGCTTTGCGTGGCTCTGGTTTACTTTCAAAATGCCTGGGAGGTGGGCTGAGACACTGATGCACAGATGTGCAATGAAAGTATAAAAGCCTGTGCTGTCGTTTTAGGAACATGTGCTGTTCCCATGGTTTGCCAAACTCTTATAATTATCGTAACACCTGCAGCTTGCCTGCAATTCAATCCTGGGTGCTTTTTTCCTGCTTGATCAGCTCATTTCTAGCTGCCTGTCGTTTGGGAGATGCCCCCTCCAGCACAGCGGTTATGGTTACTGAAGCAACTCCTGCGAGGAGGGTGGTCGGCAGGAGGGGAGGTGCGATTGCTCCGTGCCTCCCTTGGGCATCTCGTGATCCTGGCTGAAGGAGACAGGTGACAGGCACTGCCGGGGGTTAGCATGTAGAAGTCCTGAGGAATTTAGGAAGTTTAATGTCTTCATAGTGAACTGACTCCTTGTAGAATCACTTATGAGTGAAATATTAAGAAAGTTAAGTAAACCAGAAAGATGCTGGAATTTCTCAGTATAAGGGGCTAGATGGGAAATGAACTCATCTGCAAAGCCTGTTCTGGTTTAATGTGATATCACCCTCTGCTTGCTTCCCCTTTGTGTTTGTCCACCCGACACATCCAGTCTGAAATGTGAGCAGCTTGCGACAGGGAATGTTTTCTTGTGTTTGTAAAGCCTGGAGATCTTGGGCTGTGGTCGAAAGGGGCCTGGGTAATCTCTGGTGGAGCTAGACCTGATCCTGAACTGAAGGACTATCACCAAGATCAATGCGTTAGATGCTCAGACTTCTGCAGCCTCAGACATTTGCCATCCTGTGACTTTTAAGACAGGGTTGGCAGCGTCCTCTGGGAGACCTGTTGACCCACCCGCGCATGGGTGTCTCCGGGGCCATCTGCCCGGGAGGCAGCTGCCCCAGCCCCACCGCGTGCTCAGAGATGTGCTTTCAGGACGTCTTGGCAGACTTGAACGCAGTGGGCTGGGCTGTCTCCACAGGGCTCAGATGCTTTGGCGGTGACATGACTGCTTCATTGCTAGAGCTATCAGTCAGCGCTGCTTGAGAGATCTCCACTCATGCTTAGACCACCAAACACTTTTGCAAATGAGAGGGCTCTGGTTTTGTTACCCCGTCCTTCCTTGTGGAGCGTGAGTGATTTCTTAAGCACACGGAGGTTTGTGATGCAAGTACTCATTATCCACCCCAGTTTGTGACGAATCATAAAGTAAACTTAATGAAACAAAGCACACAAAAGTAGATTGATGTTTGGCTTGGCTTGATGTTTTCTCTTCTGGGTTTTTTGGGGGTTTTTTTGTTTGCTGTTTTTGTTTTCATTTTGTTGTTGGTGGGGTTTGTTTGTTTGTTTGTTTTTGTTTTGTCAGTTTGGCAAATAACTGTAGGTTTTTCTCCAGCTTTGTTCCCTCCATGTCATCCCTTTAGAGGTTTTCACAGACCAGTCTAAAGTAAGGAAGAACCAAGCAAAATGAGAGACAAACAGCCGACACAGAGGTAAAAGCAGAACAAGCATATCAGGATGTATTTTTCTTTTGACCAAGGTCTTTTGCACCCCTTTGGGGCATCTTGACAAAGAAGCTTAATGTCTAAAGTTGTGGATATTATTTTCAGTGGATTTTTTCAGTTATTATTTTTCTCCCCTCTGCAAAATGCTTTGCTGTAACTGAAGAAATAAAGATTGGCATTGCTGCTGAGGGTAACTTCATGTGATGGGTGGAAAAGTGAAGTAAAACTTGCAGAATAACTATGGAAAAAAAATCATAGTTTATAGCCTAGTCCCAGGGCACATTTCCACTTGTTGCTTTAGGAGGGGACCTTTTTGTTAGCATCTGTCCTAGGCCAGAGAGAGAATCACAAATAGAAGCCATCAGAAAAAGGAATGGAGAGTTATCTTCAGGTCGAGTCTGCATTAGCCAACAGTTTTGTTTCCTCTTAAAAACGAAAAACTCGTTGGAGTCAGTCCCCTGGCAACAGAGAGCCTGCTTTGGGGAGGCTTTCTTTCTGGTTGCCTCAGCAAAACAAATATACTCAGGGCATATCTCACTCTGTGGGCCGGGTAACAAGCAAATAAAACCAATCAGCCCATCTCCAGGTGGCTTTTGATGCCTTTTAGTAGCAACCTACCTGCCAGGAGCATCGCTGCTTCCCTGCTGAGAGCTGAAGTGCTGACCGACGGGTGCAGGCGCAGCTCTGCACTAATGGTGGTGTGTGTCCGCCTGTCCCCCGGGCGGTACGATGGCTGGAAATAATGTAGTAATTCAGTTTGGTGGGGTGCTGAGGGCTCTCAACTTGCTTGAGGCTTCACAAGGTCTTAGTCCCAATCCTAAGCACCGAGCACCTTGGAAACCTGAGTGTTTGGAGGCCAAACCCACCACCCTTGAAATGGGTGGCAAAGCCAGCACCGGTTCCAGAGGATGAGTGTGATTATGTTTGCTGCTGGCTTGGGTACGTCTGGGATCCAGGTGACAAAGGCTGGCTCCAGCGTGTCCTAGGTGGCTCTTTTGCAGGCAGAGCATTAGTCTGGTGAAGCCAAACCTTGAGGGGCAAATCCTCCACAGACAGAAGCAGATGTGGTTGTTAGTGCTTTTGGAAAAGCTGGGCCATTAATTATGAATGGAGCATGTGTACGCGCCTGCTTCCAGGGGACACGGAGCATAAGGGTGTCTGCCTTTATACAAGATGTGTGCAGGCGCACAGTGAAATACAGCGATAGTTAAATGTTAATGCTCACGGTCTGATTTTTGGCTGTCTTCCTGCATTTCTGTTTGCAGATGTGGGGTTTTTGTGTTTGGGTTTTTTTGTTGTTTCTTTTTTAGAAAAAAAAGTCTTGAAGAACAAAGAGCCTGAGAGCCCTCTGCATAAGATCTGAAAGCTCTCCTAATCAGAAAGGAGGAGGGAATAATTTAGA
The DNA here is from genome assembly GCF_000690835.1 of Fulmarus glacialis. NCBI lineage: Eukaryota > Metazoa > Chordata > Aves > Procellariiformes > Procellariidae > Fulmarus > Fulmarus glacialis. The sequence continues at coordinate 21,166 of NW_009190860.1, read as the reverse complement.
AACCAGCCAAATAAAACTCAGGTGCCAGTTAAAAACAAAACAACCTTCCACTGACATTTGGAGTGGTGTCTCGCTCCTGGAGAGGGAACAGCGTCTCTGGAAGCCTTCCAATTCATACATCTGAGAGTCACTTTTATTGACATTGACCTAATGGCTCAGGTCATTTGTTATAATCATAACAGGACTTTGATTATTCCTTCTCTGTGCATCATAGAGAAGTTATGAGACTTCTGGACTTCTATAATGGTCTTTGGCTGCAATACTGTGGTTATTTGATGGTTAATGACAATATCACCCATTTAGAATTGCTAAGAAAAAAACTAAAGAAACGTAAAGCCTGGGCAATCAATAAAATAATTTTTTTACATAGTCAGAGCAAGGCAATAATTTTGCTATTTGAGAACAACAAATACATCTGAATCTGTGGAAAACTTAAATTGTTTTACTGCTCGAGCAGCTGTTTGACAATTTGTGAAGCAGCGCTGAGTCACATAGTCCTGTTGTCCGAGGACGAGCAGCTGCCGGGAGCAAGGACAAATTCCACAGGCGTCCGTGGCCGCAGGAGAGCACGGCTGGGGAAAGCCCGGCTCCTGGCAATGCCGCTGGAGCCCGCGCAGGCTGTGCGTGCCCTGAGGAGGAGCCTGCGCTGCCGTGCAGCACCCCGGCACGGAGAGTGGGGTCAGGTGGGGCTCGTTGGCCCTCAGCGCAGGGTGTGAATGTACTGCCTGGGGGACATGGGGTTTTCCACTTGTTTTTGTGGAGATGGGAATCCTTCAGGCAGCCTCAGTAATTGTGGTTTAAGCAGAAAGTTACTTTTCCAGAACTTGGTTTTCTCAATTCTTTTGCCCTCTGCTTTGCTGTGACTGTGTGTGTTAGATCACTCAGGGAAAGGCGTGGGGATGGTGTGCCTGTGCAGCCAGGTTTTGATCCTGCCTATCTGTTTTGCATGTATGTGATATGCTTGTTTCTGATTTTTTTTTTAAATTATTTTACTTTGTATTGCTGCATTTGATGTATTTATATCATTTTATAATCAGAAGTGTCTAGAGTATTAATTACTAGAAAACCACATGAGAAAATTGGGCTTTTATGCCAACATTCCTATGCTAATGTACCAAAAATAATCGTATTTAAGCATCACTAACACTAAAATACATTTAAATTGGAACCATTGAAATTCACCTCTTATTTGTGTCAAGGGCTCCAAAACATGCTTTTTCTAAAATACAAAAAGTGACATAAAAGCCTAAGGCTTCTAAAATGTCATCTCTTAAAAAATAATCTGGATTTCAGCTGGAGTTTGGTAGAGATGCAGCGAACCTTTTAGTGACTGAGCTAAGCAACCCTGAAAATCAAGTTTATAGTACTCGTATCAACTGACTGGCTACAAAAGTTCAACTTCATTATCATGGCAACTTGCTACAAATAAGGGGCAGTACTGAGAAGCTGAGGTTGTGCTATGGGCTGCCTTGGGAAGCTACAGAGAAGTGAGAATGTGGGCACTCATAATGTGAAATGCATTGCATTTGTCTGTGGAAAAATGGGGCAATCTATTAACGTGTATTTCTAATCTGAACTCCTGTCTTTTTAAGGATAAAGGACCTTTTCTGAGGGCAGTCACACGCTGCTGTATGTTGCATTGCTGCCAAACGGAATGGTTCCTCAGGAAAGCACGTGGCCTCGGAGGCAGCACCAAAGTGTTTCTCTGCAGTCCCACAGATGAGCTGGAAGCGGCTGGCGAGAACCCGGCACGTGGAAACCACTGCCCAGTGCATCGGCCTGCATTGTGGTTAGTTCACAGCCCTCGCTGGGACTGGCAGGACCGGGACGCGGAGGGGCCATGCTCAGCCTCCGTCCACCTGTGAGTAGATGGTTTTCTTCTGCTCTGCTCTTTTCTGAGCAGCAAAGTGGTGGAGAGCAGGGGTGGGCACAGCCCTGGGCTGCCCTGTGGGGCTCGGGGACATCTGATGAGACGCGTTATATTTTCCAAATTGTTCTCACTTCTCTGTGCTTTTACTTCCCCTCTGTATTAGTATCTAATACAGCAGCAGCTGGCTGCTATCGCTCTCTGACTTCCAAAGATCTCCAGTTCTGGACTGGCTATGCAGAAGAAGCCCCCAATAACACACACCAGTGATTTTTTTCCTAGATGACCCTCCTCCCCCTCCCCAGTCTTCAAACCCAGATGCTCTGGTGGAGTCCAGGTGTCCTGCAGAAGTCCAATCTAAAGAGCTGTAGTGACAGAGAATCTGTCGCATCCTCAGGTAAATTGTTCCAGTGGTTAATTAGTTACCTTAACTGTTCTGCACCAAGAAAAATTTTCTCTGTAGAAATGCCTTTGGTTTCCAGCCACTGGATCCCAAGATGCCTTCATCTGTCAGATTAAAGAGCCTCATCTTATTACTCCTCTCTCTGTGTGGGCAGTTGCTGACCACTCTCAAATCACCTCTTAACCTTCGCAGGGACAGAGTAAATGGATTGAATGTTTCTAGTTCCCCACTGTAAGGGAGGTTTATCAACCTCCCATTCTTCTTGCTTCTGCCTGCTGAAACCCCTCCAATTTATTCTTGTCCTCTTTCCCAGCTGGATGCACAGGGGCTTGTGCGGTCTTTCACGTCTTCTACCGTGGCTAAAGAGCTTCTGGCCACCCACTGAGCCTGGCCCTGCTCTGTGCATCCCAGGGCCAAATCTGTCCTCAGCTGCTGCCGTGTCCGGGGCCAGGCTGAGCCCTTAGTCCCGCTCCGGTGCCCCCATGAGAATGAGATGGGAAGCGTGCGGAGGCCAGCCCCGAGCGCAGGATCAGCCTGTTGTGGCCTGAGGGGTTTTTGTGCCTCTATTTTGGCATCTGTCCTGGCTATGAAAGAAGAAAAGGAAGGTCCTGAGACAGGCAGCTGTGCTGAGCTGGGAAGGAGGGACAGCGGAGCTGGCTGTGTTTGGAGTCCGCTCACACAAAAGTTCACCAGCTCCAAGTGAGTGTAATTGCAGAGACAAAGTAGGAGCAGCCTGAAAATCACAGGGAGAGCATAACTTCCAGCCGAGGAGAAAAGGGCCTTTACGAGGTCTTGAACCAGTGTCCTTACGTGCGTTGTGCTGCGGTGTGATGTGTGAGCACTCACCACTCCGCCGCCGGTTAGAAATGAGAAATTTCAAGGGCTATTGAGCACTCTGTGAATTTTCACACTGGCTCAGCGCAAAGTTATTTAGCACAGGTGTTTTGGTAATTGTGATGCATTGGGAAAATTCACAGTGCTCAATGGCCCTCAAACTTCCACCTGCTTGGTGTGGTGGTTAAGTATTAGTGCAGTGGATTATAAGATAAAATATGCAGGAGAGACTTGCTGGCTGCAGGGCTTTTTCTGGCACTGGTTATATTTCTTTGTTATTCTGCCATCGGTTTGTTTATCTGATGTGTATTAGAAGGACGGAAAGTTGACTTCGGTGGCTTTTAAAGTTGAGTGTTTTGCGCCTGGTAAACCTGACGGGTCCACGTCACCTCACGGCCCGGGCGAGAGCGCCGCGGAGAGGAAAGGGGTCTCCAGCCCACATCCCTGGCTGCGCTCAGTGGCATCTCCGGAGGTCCCCTTCTGCAGCTGCGTCGCTTCCGAAAATACCCAACCGCGAGCCCTGGGAAGGTGGAGAGGGAAGAAGAGGGACCTCTGCCCACACTTCTCTAAATGTGTGCAACTGCAGAGGGCCTGTGAGTCCTGGGTAGAGTTTTCTTTTAATTATTGCTTTCCAAGTCACTTCTGCTCCCATGCTGACTGTGCTAGGAGGGGCCCTTTGGGAAGGACGCTCTATCTGTCCTTTCATGCACAAATGAATTGATTAGGCATCTTTGCAAGGATGTGATATGGCCAAGTACAAAGAGTCAGAAGAAAGCTTTAATTTTACTTTTACTTCAGGCCTGGAAGTAGAACATTGTGGCAAACACAAACGCTGAACTGATCACACAGGCCATTATTACAAAATAATTAAATACAGAAAATATTGTTTTTTGCTGTCTCCTAAGCTGAATTGTTGGACTGATCCTGCAAGCTTTACTGATTTTGCTGTGCTATGGATGGGCAGCTAAAGCAAAAGGACCTGTGACAATGTGGGATGGCTGAGCTTGTTGGCTGCTGCCATTTCCAGAGCAAACTGATTTTTCAGTTTTTGGTGCTGAATGGATATTAGCAGTGTGATTCTCCTCCTTCCTCAGCTTTCCTCCCAGATAAACACGCGTAGCTGACTGACTTCGTTCCACTCAGTTATCTCTATATATTCACCCCAAGCCCAGTTATCATGGGAACGTGCCTGCACGCAACCATTGAATCAAAGTTTTCAAAGAAGGGAGAGTTCAGCATCTGAAAGTAAAAGGTGATAAACAAGAACGTGCTAAAAATCCCAGATCTGTGCTGTGAAAGGGGAAGGGTGGTTGGGTCGGCCGAGAGCCTGTCGCTGTATTCTTACATGGAGGTGTAAGCGCAGGTGAGGAGGAGGAAAGCGGTGGTTGCGGTGGGGATGGGAACACTCGGATCGGGAGCTGTCAGTGTGTCCGTGTGCAGCTGCCACACCGCAGGAGCTGTCTGTCACCAGAGACAGCTCCATCCATGGGGACTGGAAACCCCTGAGTAGGGCTGGGGATGTTCAGCCCAGAGTTTCTTTTCAGTTTGTGGTGCCTGGTCCTCAATATAGAATCATAGAATAGTTTGGGTTGGAAGGGACCTTTAAAGGTCATCTAGTCCAACCCCCCTGCAGTGAGCAGGGACATCTTCAACTAGATCAGGTTGCTGAGAGCCTCGTCCAACCTGACCTCGAATTTTTCCAGGAATGTTCCACAACACGCTCCTCCACAGCCCTGCTGACCCGAGTGGGATGACAGTGATGCTTTCTTGACCCCCAGCTCCCGCAGTTAAGAAAGCAGTATTCCTGCTTTTGCTTCTTTCTCCCCACCTCGTTTAGACACCGTCTTTCTAATCGCAACCAGCCGCCTTCTCCATGCTGGAAGCGAGCATGTCCCCTGTGAATCCTGGCAAGGCTGCGGGCTGGCTCGCTGCATGTCGTGCTGTGGGTTTTTGGCAGGGCGAAGTGCTGACTCTGTGGTGTATTTGGCTCTTGCAGGCAGAGGTGGGATTTTGGTGATGAAAAAGCAAAACCACAACAGTCAAGATTTGTCATGAGCAAAATGCAGCCACCTGCAAGAGTCTCCAGAAGATGAAAAGCTGGTGCGTACCTAGAGGGTCCTGCCATGAAATACAGGTAAAGACAATGGATGGATTTTATTCTGAGCTTATTGAAACATTTCAAAATTCCCAATTCTGACAAGATTTCAGATGGAAGTTTCAGTTGTCTCCTCCTCACTTCACTTTCTCCTCAGTCTCCTCTCTCCCTCTCACACCGTGGTTTTTGGTGTTATTAACCAACCAAATTAAGCTCATTTATAGAAAGTAACATCTTGACAAGTTGACAAGTGTTGTGTATGACAAGAGTTTGGGCTGGGAGCCGTTTCTGTTTCCACAATTGCTTTTGTTCCCTGGGATGGAAACATAGCCGTGCGCAGTGGTGGTCTGGGGGCTTACGCTGCATTCGGCCCCAGTTCACTTGGAAATACACAGCTGGGATACCGTGCTGGGTGCAGTCGTCAGCGTCTGTGCAGGGTCTCTCCAGGTCCTACCAAAGCCAGCAGATGATTTGCTTTATTGCTGCTACTGGAATCAAGTTTGGACCTGTGTGTTGCATAGCAACCCAAAATTATTATAAGAACCCTCAAAAGAGTACTAATGCTACTCATGAATAAACACAGTTTGTCTCACTCCTGTTTATGAATTGTTTTTATGCCGTTCCCCAGCCGAGTGAAGGCTTTCATCTTCCCAAACAAAGAAATTCAAGTTACTGCCAGAAGACTGGTAGCTCTCACTCAGTGGCACAGCGGCTGTAATTAGTCTTTTCCAGTGCATTCTTGGATTTCATTTTAAGGAGGACTTGACTTTAACTTGTTGCTTATTACTCACAGCTGACCAAGCTCAGCTCCCACTTGTAAAATGGGTTTCCTGATAAGTGTTAGGAAGAGGTCATGTTTCAGGTGTGGGTGTTTCCTGCGTGGAACCTTGTTCCCAGATGGAAAGCACTGACAGTTCATCTGTCTTCATTTCTTCTAGGAAAAATCATCCCTGAAAGCAAGGGATATATTTTGCCTTTTTCTCCTACTCTTTGAAAGCTGTCAGTACTAATTTAATTAGTTGGTGCAAAATAACAGTTTATAATTTCCAAGTCTAATATATTATAATGTTGTTTATACTGATTTGATGATTAAAGGCTTTGTCGGAGTCTTTGTTTCTTTTCAAAAAGAAAACGTATTTATCACCCTTAAAAAAAAAAAGCCTTTGTTGTTATGAAAATGAGACACATCGGATTAAGGACGCTTATTTTACCTGAACAGGTTATTTATGGTAATTTTCCATACTCTTGCTGTCATATTTTTTCCTGCAGTGCCCTTGCCTTGCTCTGCAAGATAACTCCTCACCGGGACCAGCTCTGTCACGCGGCACTGTGGCTCTGCCCAGCCTTGGCCCACGCTCATGTCCAGCCACACCCTCTTCCCCTTTACCTGTGAGCCCCATCCACCCTCAGAAGGGCCCTCCCCGCCTCTGTGCCTGCTAACGGGGTCTCTCAGAGCTTCTCCTGCAGCGTGACCCTCCTGCACAGGGCTGTTTCTCAGGGATGCTCCCAATGCACTGGTCCAACTGCAGGTCCCCAGGGTGCTCGGTGCAGGCACTGGGGTGGCTGTGGGACCCACCTCCAGCTGGGGAGCCCATGCCTGGGGGTAAATCACGGTGTGTTCAGGGGCAAAAAGCCCAGTTTGGAGGCTGAGGGAGCTCCTTGCCTCTGCTTTGCTGATGCAGGCAGTGTTGGTGGGTATGGCCCTGCCCAGCAGAGAGGTGCTGCTGTCCTTGAGCTGATGGGTCTTCCCCAGCTGCCCTTCCCAGGGACCACGGAACCTCCACCAGGATTTTACCAAATCCCACTTTATTTCCCCAATCTCCTTGAAAGAAGGAACATCTCCGCTTTGCATCAGAGTTGGACTGAAGATTCCAGTCAGGTCAGTAAATGGAAGAAGGCCTCTCTGCTCAGAGCAGGATACTGTGCAAAACCTTCGGTTTGAGGTGTTCACTATGTTCTGCTTTATTTTGCATGCATAAATACGGTGTCCTACATGTGATGGCCATGGCTGCAGGCTGTGTTTCTGGTCCTCGAAAAAGCAGTATGTTTCCTCCACCTTCCTGCTGGAGCCTTAGCAGCAGTTTTCTGCAGCTGGGTGAATGACCGTGTTTGTGTCTGTCATCAATTCCACAGTCTGTTATTTAAATTACAAAGCTCATTCTTTGCATCAGTATATGCACAGCAAGTTAGCAATCTATGCATAAAGTCCCAGCAGGCAATGATTGTCTCCTAAGGAAAGCAGAAGTAAGGGCAGCCCACTGGATTGACAGAAATATCGCTGAATTCAGATGCGTTCCTGGAACAATTGGTTTTCTTTCGAAGAAAGTTGCCGTTAACACTGTTGCGAGTGAGCATAGGTGAGCAGGGTGTTGAAAATTAGGCTGCCAGCACAATTACAACGTGGTGTAAAAAACCCCCAGTGTCATCAGCTTGTTTATGACCTCAGTAAAAACAAACCCCAGACCTGAACAATTATGCTAATTCTGCTTTGATTTACAGCAATGATAACCAGCAAATGCGCTGCCGGAGCTGTCTGATGCGTGTGCCGGAGGAGCAAGCAGGGATCTCATGGGGCTTTCTGCAATGTTTTTCCTTAATGGTTCATTAAGGTTTGGGTTCTGGTTAGCATCGCCCCCCCTTCGGGCATCTGCTCCAGCCGTGGGTAAGGGCAATGTGAGCCCACTGACTTGTCTTTACTAGCAGGGGAGAATGTGGGTGTGGGGAGCTGCACCCTATGAAATGGGGTATCAGGGATCTGGGTGAGCTGGCAAAGGAGAGAGGGAAAAAGAAAGGGGTTTTTAAATTATTATTATTTTATTTTTTCTTTAATTGCAGACCATAATAGGGCTGCCCTCACCCTGGCCTGGGCAGCAGCCACGCAGGGAGGCAGAGGAGGCTGGTTTAGCCCTGTTTTGCCTCTGCGGTGCGGTCTCTTCAGGACACTGGCAGCAGACACTGCAGTCTCTCAAAAGCTCAGGTTTGAGCTGTGCTGGCCCTTCCTCAAACCCTCCAGCAGCTCCGAGAGCGATCCCCAGCCCCACCAACACCCGCTGGGGCCAGCGGAGCCGGTGCTGTGTACCCATGAGCGTGGTGGAGACAGCAAGAGCACCTTTGGTCCTCTGAAGGTGCTGAGCCACCTGGATTTTTTGTGCTTACTGTGGGTAAAAAGGCTGTTTTCACAGAGATTGCTGGTTAAACTTTCAGCGGATAAAAAAGGAGCTAGAATTTAAAAGGAAATGAGCCCTCCCAGACCGTTCCCAGGTATCTTTGCAAGGGCAAGTTTCGGGGTCTTGCTGTTTAGCTGGCAGGGACGGAGGGTTGTGTGTATGTATATATGTGTGTATATGTATTTTATATCTATACACACACGTTTGTGCATGTATGGGTGGGAGACATGCTCTGGAGGCTCTTGCTGTAATCCGTCTTGCTCAAATAAATTGGAGGAAGCGGCTTCTGCCCTGGAGAGCCCACTGCGCCAGCGGACCGGGAGCATCGTCCCCTGGCCACCCTGCAGCTGAGACTGCTTGCCCGTCTCCCCACCTCGGGTAGTGCTGAATGTGTGGAGGAGCCCCCCATAATATGCCGTAAGTAATTTTAAGCCTTGGAAAAATTTCTGGGTCCCTGGTAATGGTCGTCTTGCAGCAAAGCAATCTGGGAAAGGCTACCCTTCACTCTCAGGCTTTAAAGTGACCTTTTTTTTTTCCTCTGGCATAAGGATAAAATCACAAAAGTGAATGCGATAGTTTTTGTTGTCTGGGGTTTTATACTGCAGTATCTTTTGGCTGCTGTGAAAGTTACACTCACTGGATGTAGCTCCTGCACGCTTCGCCAGGCAGTCTCTGAGTGATAGGATTACGATGGCATGTCTTAGTCTAACGAGTTTAAGCACGAACAGTTATTATTTCTAAATAAAAACGTGCTATTAAGTGCTATTAAACTTCCACAGAAATTATTAAAACAGTGGATGGAAAACATTATAAAAGGCTGAACTCTCACCTGGGAAGCAGCACATAATGCAAATCAATAGAGCTGCATTTCTTTACCACTTTATTGACTCACAAACACGCAGCTTGTAAGAGTCCTTCAGGATCCTCCCCCCTTCACAACTCTCTTTTATTTCCAAATACCACTAAAGGAACATTTTTTCCCTCAAGGTAATTGCATAACTTCCTTCTATTTCACACTCAAAAAGCACCCGTGCAAGTCAATGGACCACAGGCGTGTTTAGATATCTCTTACCCTTCGCTAATGATGTTCAGTAGATCAATCAGGGGGAGAGAGTAATTTCTTTTTTTTTTCCCTTATAGAGGATCTTGATCTTTCTCTGAGGGGAATGACCTTGACTTGGTAATGCAGCTAAACTGGGAAAGCTATTCAAACTGAATTTAGACTAGCTAAATAAATAGTAGGCAAAAGAACAAATCTTCTCCCTTAAATAAATGTAAGATATTAAGACCTGGCTTTGTAATGATTATAGTCTAATACACAGCTTGCTGAGAGGCACTATTTTTTCTTTTTTGCCTGTGTCTCTAACCTTGAATGTTCCATTCATCTCTGTGGAAATGCTTCCTTTTTGCTATACGTTTTGTGCACACAAAGAACAATTTAAAACTTACATGGCATGGTCAATCAGAGATACCTAACTGGCTCTTTGGAAAACATGAATTGTGCTGCTTTTTTTTTTTTTTAATACAAACACAAAACAAGTCAGTGGCACCACATTAATCATTCAAGCCAATTGGAAAGTCTCCAAGCACCAGCTGAATTTAAAAAAAAAAACCAAAAAACCCAAACAAAAACCCTGCACACTTTGATAAGAACCAACTGGGTATGAGATTTCCCCCCCCCTAAGCTTCAAAAAGAACAACAACAAAAAAACAATTCGAAGAATTGGCAAGCAAACAAATTGAACTATCATGGCCGGTTGTAAGGGCCATACTTTGGCTCTGGAGAAATGATTCATAAATATTCATTAGCCTGGGGAAACATGAAAAACAGGATTAGACTTATTCATGGGAGTTCATCTTCAGGGTCAATGCTAGGGTGAGAGAGCCAAGACAGGCAAATTGCAGTTTTATAACATATTTCCTGGGACAGACAAGATCTGCAGTCTTCTCTCTTAAAAAAAAGGGGAAAAAAACCCTCAAAAGACAATAAAAAAGCATTTTCATTTCTTTACACAGCAGAGATGCTGTCTCAGCTCAGACCTGCCTGTGGGTGATGCACACCCCATGTCCCCAGGCGCCATGCCACGGGACAGCGGTGGCTCTGGCTGTGTGTCCCCAGGGGCTCTGTCTGGCATGTCCCCAGGGATGGGTGCTGGCCTGTCCCGCGGGCCGTGGCACCGCTCCCTGTGCTGTGTTTGCCCCTTCTGCGGTTGCCTTGGCCCGTTCACCCCCGGGATGCAGGAGGGTCCCTGTGCTCCTCAGCACTCGGTGCCGAGAGCCACATCCAGGCTGCCCTGTGCTGGTGGGGGATTAGTGACCGTGGCACGATGTAGCCCTGCACAGCAATGGGGTTTTTACCGTCGGAAAATATCCTACAGTTTTGAAGCTGGCAGGGTTGCTCCTGAAGTCTTTCCACACAAAGTCGGTGCCCAGCGGAGAGCTAATGAGCTCAAAAGGCAGAGAGGATGGAAAAAATCCACGATGGTTCCAGGAACCACCCCCAACTTACCAGGGGAAAAGAAAAGGACTGTGACCTCTGGCAAGGTGGCCAGGAGCATGAAGATGCCCATATGTCACCTATCCGCTGGAGGCTGAGATGACGAGAAGCGAGTCTCAGGGAAATGTAGCCAGGTCCAGATGATAACTCAATATTGCAGGACTTGGAGTCACTGCCTTCCTCTGCTTCCAGGGGAAAGGCTGTTCCTCTGTTTACTTCTGCATCCCTTGGTTGCCTGTTTAGAAGGTGACATTGGTATTGCCTGTTGCCAAACGTATGTGTAATTTCTTAGTGATGCTCTCCGCTGCCGGGATGGATGGCGATGTGCTGCCATGAGACACAGACTGATATTAGCAGCAGAATTGTGGAATCTGTGAGTAAGCCCCTGTGCTCATATTAAAGGAAAAATACAGCATGAGTGTATGCAACATACATTAGGAAATCTAGCAGACTGATGACAACTAGAACCAACTGAAAAATCAGACCTCCACTTATCCACCCTCTGCAGCACACAAAGTTAATCATGCTCTAATGCCGCTAAAGCGAGTGGATAAGTGATTTTAGTGAGTTTATCCATCATCGGTTCAGGACAGATTCCTAGACTTAGAATCATAGAATCATTTAGGTTGGAAAAGACCTTTAAGATCATTGAGTCCAACTGTAAATCTAACGCTGCCAAGTCCACCACTAAACCATGTCCCTAAGCACCTCATCTACACATCTTTTAAATACCTCCAGGGATGGTGACTCAGCCACTTCCCTGGGCAGCCCGTTTCAAGGCCTGACCACCCTTTCAGTGAAGAAATTTTTCCTAATGTCCAGTCTAAACCTCCCCTGGCACAACTTGAGGCCATCTCCTCTCGTCCTATCACTGGTTACTTGGGAGAAGAGTCCAACCCCACCTCGCTACAACCTCCTGTCAGGTAGTTGTAGAGCGCGATGAGGTCTCCCCTCAGCCTCCTCTTCTTCAGGCTAAACAACCCCAGTTCCCTCAGCCGCTCCTCATAAGACCTGTGCTCCAGGCCCTTCACCAGCTTACTTGCACAGAGGGATATGATCCCCAGAATCAGGCAGCTGGGACAAGGCATCGGAGCCTCGCTGCCAGCGCACCACGACTGGGAAATGTAATATACCTTGCAAAGTGTGCATGGAAAAGTACTGCCAAAGAGTCTTGCCAGAAATTGCGCAGGTTTTGTAGACAAATTGGGAAAGAATGAAGCTGAATTTAGGAAAACAATAGCTATAAATATTTGCTGCTTTGCTATAAGCAACAAAACCATAGAAGCAAATTGGTTAGTCTGCAGGATCCAGCTGTTAAATATCAGCTTTCCCAGCTCCAGTGGAAATGCTTTGCCTCGTGGTAATCGGGATACTGCAGCATTGCCTTGCATTTTTGTCTGTTCTATGTTTGCAGAGTCATTCCCTCCATTTTTTTGGTTACTACTGTTATCTCTGGTGCCTTTTAATATGCCAAAGTAACTCTTCGCAGAAGCACCAGAGGCTGAGGGGAAATTGGGCTTTCTCTGCTTGAGCCTTTTTGTGCAGGGTTTTCTGTTGGCTGATTATTATCTTGAACAAGCAGAACCCTGACAAACAAAGGGGGGGAAGGGGCGCTCGCGTTACTTGAGCTTTTGTACCTTCCCCAGGTTGTTTCCCTCTGCTAGCTGGGTTACAAAGATACAATCATGGTGCTTTAATACTCTTGCTTTGGAGCGAGGGATTTCTAGTTCCCCAAGGTGGATTTCACTGAACAACTCCGAGCTTGATGATGTGGGAAGGCAGAGGCTGCGGGACAGGCTGTGCTGTGCTACGGCTTTTCTCCATTTCCATTAGAGCTCATCATGTGCTGAGGATAACTTGCTGTAAGGGGAAACCAGCCCACAGCAAGGCAGTGCCAAACAACCGATTGCTCTTTTATTATAAGAGGACTTAAAACTCTCCTCCGCAGTGGGTCACCCTGATTCTGCCTTTTATCCCAGCCCAGCTGTTTGGGGACAAGGGCCGTGGAAGCAGCATCCCGACTCAGCCTGACGAGGAGCTGCCGGCTTTTGAAGGGCCCATCGCTGCTGTTTCCTCCTCCTGCACGCTCAGGCGTTTCAGGCACTACCAGGTACAAACAGGGAGTCTGGGGCCCCGTCCCTCCCCACTCTGCGCTCGCTCCAGCCTCTTGCTGGTTTCTTTTTCTTGCCCTGCATTGATAGTTCCTTCACACTTCTGCTAGTCCTCGATCACCAGCAGCCAGGACATTGCAGCTGTCTATATTTTAACTTAAAGTGAGCGGCATCTTTTCTCCTGGCAACAGGCTGCCTTGCTTTCTTCCCCTCTCCTTCGATAAAAAGTGACAAGTGCTCCTTCACAGAGCAGCGCAATCAAAGGAGCCGCTCAAAGAGAGCTGACAGTAAGTTGTGCGCTGGCTGCAAGCTGTTTTACCATGGGACCGCTTAAATAGAGTTCACATCCTTCCCATCTGTCTCCCTCGTGTGACAGTGCTTTGCACCCTTTCTGATGATATCAGAGCTTATCTCATCGTGGTTTATCTGAATAATCAGCTCCGGGGTTTCTAAACCATCTCAGAGGGGTTTTTGAGGTTCTGCAAAGCTTTCCGAAGTCTGGTACGATGCAGCCGAGAGCTGTGCCAGAGGGCTTCAGTCCCCGCTCTGCCCCTCAGCACCCTGCTAATGGCTGGGTCAACACATAAGGAGCTTTTCTAACCATTTCAGGATGCACTGGTGTGTGTCTTTAGCACTGGTTCAGGCAATCACAGACGCTATTTGGAGGGATCCAAACATCTTACTGAGTGCCAGCGCTGCCTAGCAGCCAGGGAGCCTCTCAACAGTGCTGCAAATCAATAGCGTCTGTAGTTCTCCAGATTCCCTGGAGCCAGGGAGTTTACTTCTCCCCTTTCTTCATCTTCAGCAGTCTTCCTCAGCACTGATGGGCATCTACTACCCGCTGTCTCAGTACCAAGCATTTGCAAGCCTGTGTTGGAGGCACCTTGACTGAAAGCGCTACCGTTACTGGTAGCAAGCTGACGCTGAGCATCTGCGTTACCCAGCGTAGCTCTGCTCTCAAAGGGAGCATTTGTCAGACTCCTTTTGGTTTGTAATGGCTGCTTTTACAGCACGGCGGTCAATTCAGCAGACATCAGTGTAAGCGCTGATGGTAGATATGGCTGCTCCCCTCCGCTCGCCGCTGTGGATACAGGGAGGGCAAAGTCAGCTTGATAGGAGCTTTACGTTAAATGCGTGCTTAAATCCCACCCAGGGTAAGGCTGCTTTCTGTAACCCGGCCTTGCAGTTAGGAAGGGGAATGACTGCCACGGCCACGTGTGCTGGGCCAAACCCATCGCTGGGGTGGAGGTGTCGGCAGGAAGGTTTGGCTCCATTGCTGCCGGAGCAATGGAAGGACGGAGGGTTCGGAGACGGCTCTTTGCCTCATGCTTAAATCTGAGCATGCCTAAATCCCACTACATTTAGTTTTGATTTTTTTGGACCAAGTGCATTTTAAGAAGAAGTTTTGAGTTCAAAAGAAGTCACCAAGTCCTCCAGCCTGGCCTGCTTTATATCACCAGCCATTTCATTTTGGCCTGTTTTCCTACAGATGATCCCAATAACGTGCACTGGGCTACAGCATATTTCCAGGAGGGCGTCGGTCTCAATCTTTCTGTGTTTTGGTTTTTTTCTTGATTGTATCTACAGTATGTTTCAGTGACTTATCACCTTCACTGTTAAATATATTTTTTTTCTCTTCTAATTTTAAAGGGTATGGCTTTAGCTAACCGATGTACGTTGGTAAGAGCATTAGGAAGTTCAGAAAAATACTTTGCAAGGGTTCTGCTGCTGCTGCTGCTGTACTAATGCAACTGAAACTCTTCCTTGCAGTGGTCTGTGTAAGATAGCTGGACTTTTTACATTTCATAATTAGTTTCTGGATGATTATCTATTAATATTTTCATGTTTGATTCCATGCCAATATCTGCTTTTGGCCAAGGTCTCTTTTGGCCGTCTTATTTTGCATATTTGGACGAAGCTGCTGAAGAAAACACTGCTTTTGCTGAAATCAGGGAGACTGCATTTGCTAAGCAGACTAGGGTAGCAATTGGGAACTTTGATAATTAGTCATTCATTTCCAGAAGTCTGCTTTGTGTGGCACATAAATGTGAGCTAACCTTTAGGAATCCTCTGAAGTTCTGACTAATATCAAACTTACACTTTGCAACAGGACAGAGAATGTGTAATTTATGAGCTAGCGAAGTATCTTTAATTAAACCAGTATTTTCTAAATTTTGACTTAATTTAATTTTAATCTAACAGAAAGAAGCAATCTGAGTCCAGCCAAGGTTTTCCTTAAATACCATCCTTGTTATCTGGGAGGCTTTGAATCAAGTAAGATAGATGATTTTAATTTCCATGTTCTCAGTGTAACACTTGGGGTCAATGTTTGCATACTTATCATAGGCAGTTTACCATTGACAACCACTGTAATTGTTCAACTTTTCCTTGGTGAAGACCTGATTGACTATTATGCACTGTATTTATTATGTCTCACACTAAAATGTAGATGATTGATTATTCCATTATTCTATTGACCAAGGCTGTAACAAGGTGTGACAAATATGTGCCATTACAGTCCATAACCAACTGAGGAAGGTAGTGCAGTCAGGTAGGAGAATTTTAATGTGTGCGACTCTCTGGAAAGCTTTAGCAAACTTTCAGGACACTGTATTTAAAAGACTTTATCTGAATGAATGTTCTTCATTTCTGCTAGGTACTTTCTAAGGATAAAAAAAAGGATAACAGGCCCTAATCTGAAAAGCTTAGAGTATGACTGAGCACCCACTGGAGCCAAAGGAAATTCTTCCAATGGCCTGCTGGGCTTTGGCAGGGTCCTGAGGGTAATCTCTCTGTTTACTTCACTGAGAGTTGTGTCAGACCCTGAAAAAATCACCATTTGTTAACTGCATTAAAATGTGCAGGGGAAAAAAAGTGTCTTCTGTCACTGATGTAGCACATTAATGTGAATTATGTGCACATATCAAGGGGACTTATAGTTGGAAAGAGAAAAATCCTGTATTTTAAAGCTCTTTATCTGTAGCTTGGTATTTGAAATGCATAATTTAATTATCTTTGAACTCCTTTGTTCCTCCTTAAAATAAATCATGTTTAATTTTCATTTTAAATATCATGCATTGATGGACGCAGCACTGGGGATCATGGTAACAAAATGGTGTTGAACCAGCTACTTAGTAGTAATAAACAATGCATTTGCTACCAGTCTATCATATTAATTAGTCTTCAGAATGTGTCAGTGCTTTTCATTTGTATTTAATGTTGCCTGAGCTTACTGCCAATTAAATACAATGTTGTTATCAAATCAGCTTGCACGTGATTACATTGGATTAATGTGGTTATTTTCTTTGATCCACTACAATTAAAAATCACAGTTGTGATTTTAAACAAGTGTAAAAATATAATCAGTTTGCAGCTGCCTTTTTCTTCTAATTTACTTTAATAACATTTTCCTCTAATTAACAGTTGTGGAAGTCTCGGGCCCCGTTTCGCAGCTCAGAGGAGACAGCAGCATTTTGCAAGCGCTGGAAGAAGCCCCCCACACCCGTGCTCTGTCAACGCCTTCTTCCCAGCCGTGGTGGGCGATGTTTTTGAGCGAGATCTACGGCAGTTCAGTCCCCAAATCCTCAAGGAGAACTCATCAGCCTCGAGGCAAAAGAAAATACGGCCTTAAAACTCAGTGCTATTTCCCTTGAAGCCTGACGGCTGAGTCTAACTGGCCAGCCTGCACCGTGCTTAATTCCCAGGGAGGCTTTAAACACTGCGAGCGCTGCAGCGGGCTGCGCCGTGCAGCCTCCTTGCCCCCACAGAACCCGCCACCCCAGCAGTTAGGCAGCCAAGAGGCATACAGAGACATGGGCTCGTGCAAAATGGGCAACCACGAGATGCTGAGAAGGTGCGAATGCCTGCACGCCGTCCCCAAAATGTCCAGTCTACCCAGCGCCGGCTTTTCACTGAGTGGGAGCTCTTTGTTTTGGGACCTGCCACCCAGCAGGGGTAAGGGGGAACAGGCGAAATGCCACAGCCCCAACCAGAAGGACATTGTTTCTCATCGCTACCCACTTCTCTGCTGCTGACAGACAGGACCCAGGCAGCAGAAAGGCTGGAGGAGACTGCTCTTCTGCTGGAGCAGATAGAAGTAATTAGTCAAATCACTGCGGCGCAGAGCGGGATGCTGGCCCACCTCCCGTCAGGCAGCAAATGACTCATTGCATAACAGCTTCAGTAAAGGAGTATTTTTTTTTTTTTTCCCACTTTCAGCAGGGAAACAAAGAGATGAATTTTTCAAAAGGCCACCAAGGCTTTTGTTTGGGAGCTTCGCCTTCCAGGTCTCCTAAGGCCACTGAGAAAGTCTCCACCTGAATAAATGTCATCAGCAGTCACTCTGATAGGGATGGAGACCAAAAGCATTGCTGCCTCTTCAAGAGGCGTAGACATGGTGAGCAGCTGGTAGGTAGCTAGTGAGTTGTTTTTCACCAGCCTGATTGACCCATTTATACCACATGTGGATCAAGCGGTGCTGGATCCTGCAAGAATAAGGCAGCCCTGGATGCTCACCACCTCCGACCACCCAGCCCCTTGTATCCCCCTTGTCCATGCCAGCCATGGGGGTAGCGCACAGCAAGGACATCACCACCGTGCAGCCTCCCAAAGTGCTGCTGGCTGGAAGAGCATTTTCCCAACAAGCAGAAACAAATAGAAAAGTGCCATCATACATTCTGCATCACTTCCAAGTGAGTGACGAGTAGTGAGCACCATGTTTGCAGAAAGTTGACCACTTCAGCTGAGTTTTGCCCACTGCTGTGCTTTCATCAGATGCCATCGCAAAGGTCTTTTGCACTACGGGAGGCCGAGTTTGCCTGTCCCACTGTGTGCCCTTCCTTACCAGTTCAGAAAGCAGACGAGAAATAACTAAGCAAAGAATTAAGCTTGAATGAGTGGAAGTTAGTGAAACATGAACCGTGCCTTGCTGGCCCTTTGGTAAGTAATGCGCAGTGTTCTGCTGAGGTAGGGCTCTTTGTGCACATAATAAGTAATGTTCCAGTGAGATGAAACCTCAGGCTCCTGATTCAGCTGATATTTCTGGCAAATTGTTGACCTATTGCAGTTTA
The DNA here is from genome assembly GCF_000690835.1 of Fulmarus glacialis. Lineage (NCBI taxonomy): Eukaryota > Metazoa > Chordata > Aves > Procellariiformes > Procellariidae > Fulmarus > Fulmarus glacialis. The sequence continues at coordinate 3,123 of NW_009190860.1, read as the reverse complement.
TTCAGGATTTTTCTAGTCTTGGTAGAGCTGCTTTAACAGCGACAGATTTGTCATGCTGTTTCTAACAAATATGCAGCTTTTGTAACTCTGAAAGTTATAATTTCTTGAAGCACCACAGATAATAATTGTCTCTGTCCTCTGCAGTAGCACTCTGTGTTTATAGGCAAGGAAAAGAATTAATTAAATATTAATTAATAGGATTTAATATAGCCGGTGCTAGCTTGTGTTGTAGAATAACTCACAGGGACAATTTTAATTTCACCTGACATATGCATATTGATGATTTCTCTCCTGGGCTGGAACCGGAGGACTGTGTGGCTGCGCGGCGGGCGGGGAGAAGGGCAGCCCGGCTAATGAAAGGTGGCTGTGGGGAAAGGGTTCAACGGAGCCGTTTGCCACCTGGAAAAGATGTAAAGGGGAAAGCAGGAAAATGGCCCTTCTTTCTGTTCACCTTGGGAAGGAACAAATGCAGAAACCGTCTTCTTGCCTGGCTTTGACGGAGTGGGCTTGGTGGGGAAACTACTGCTCTTTTAGAACGGTTTTCCCTGCTTTATGGTAGCAGAAGCAAAATTTTAGTCCAATTTTGGATCTGTTAAAATTTGGAGGAATTTTTGGAGTTCCTGTGAAGCTAACAAAACATAAGGGCATCGCTTATGTCAGTTCAAAGCGGAGATGTGTAAAACGGAGCGACAAAACCAAATGCTAGCTTGTGCTTCGCCACCTATTAAACCCAGCAAGAGGCTGTGATCAAACCCCTTCTCCGAGTGTTGCTAAAAGGCTTTTATTAGCAGAGAGCTGCAGCCTGTGGGGACCTGTCATACTGATGTTTCCCTGCCAGGGGTCAGAGATCAGACAAACTACTACAACGCTGTAGGTCCAAGTTGTCTTTCAATATGCTTTGGCCTCAGATTTCATGTCACATTAAGGCTTTTCTCCAAAATACTTGTTTAAGGTGAATCTCAGGTTGGAGCTTGTACAAGCCCGTAGGTGTGCACCAGCAGTTGGTCTTTTGGTGATTTTTTGGGGGGGGCTTGCCATTGGAGCCCAGAGGTCAGGCAGTGCACGGCTCACCCTTGGCTGCCGTGGGGTGGACCTCCAATGCAGCTCAGCCTGCGTGGGTGAGGATGCTTGCAGACAGCTGAGGTCTTGGGAATTGCTAATGAAACCGACTGCTCTGCCAGCAAACTATCCTGGGTCCCCCACCGGCTGTGTAATTAAAATGGGGACTGTATGGGTGTGAAGTTAATGCTGTATACATAATGTATCTGTCCCAAGGTAAGCCTTCACATCTGTTCTCTGTAAAACTGTAAGTGCAGGATATAATTAAGCAAGTGAGAAATAGTTTGAGCAGAACGCAGCATTGTCCACCAGCAGCTCAAACCGCCTCTCGCTGCAGCAGCACAGTGAGTCTAACCAGCCAGTTAGAGCTGGCATAAAAACAGGCTGGAGGCACTGGTGGTTAAAAACATTCGTGGGTTTAGCTTTTTTTTTCTTTTTCCCCTTTATTCTGTCATTGAGCACAAGGAGAAACTTCAGTCTGTAAATGCCACCAGTTCTCCATTTCACACTGATGTTCCCAGGGACAGCAGAACTGCCTGTACAGTGTCTGTCACCCAATGAAAATTGGAAAAAAAAAAACCATCTTCCAGGCTTCTGCACACCCTTGTCACTCGTAAATAAGCTGTCACTTAACCCCTGTCTGCCCTCCTCCTCCTGCTGCTGGAGCTGAAGGTGGTGAAATGTTTGCCTCAACGCTGCCGCTCTTCTGGGTGCAGGCAGTTCTGGGGGAGCTGCTAATGAGATGGAAAAGAGGGGGAAAATACTTTTCCTGGTGTTTTAGCAATGGGTCTGGAAGTGCTTTTATGTTGGGGAGCCAGAAAGGCCCACCGAAAGATTTGCAACCGTAGCCAAACACACAACTACCCACCCAGGCTTTTCTTCCCACCTCACCTATTTTTTTTGTTTGTGGTTTTTTTTTTTTTTTTTTTTTTTT
>NW_009190860.1:0-1064 GCF_000690835.1 Fulmarus glacialis | reverse complement strand
ATCCCTTTGCCAGAGAAGAAGAGAAATGCCACCGTGTGACAGCTCCTCCTTCCCAGCCGGGGCTGCGCCTGAGAGCAGGGGCTCGGCGGCGGACGGGCGGCAGGAAAGGAGAGGAAAGAAGGGGAGGGAAGGGAAGGTGTCAGGGCACCTGTCAGCCCCGAAAGCTGCAGCCAGCGGATTTAAAAGTAAAATGTGCAAACGGGGTGTCTGTACACAGGGGTTTGACCTGCGCAAGGGCTGGCGGGTCTGCCCCGCAGGGCAGAGCAGGAGGACCCCACGCGCACCCCGGGCACTTTTCTCGCCCACCATCACAGCCCAGCGCTGGCTCCCCAGCTCTTTTTTGCCAGGGCTTCTCATAAGTTACTGACATGCATATTGTATACATATTGCAGGAGTTTTATCCAGTTATACCTAACTTCATTTACAAATACACACACAGACTTTTCATGTATAAAACTCTGCAGAGCTACAGGGAGCAGTATTACTCCTCTTCTCCTACAATTTACGTAATCTTTGGTGACGGGTTGCTGATTTTCTACACTAAGTGTTTGTGCCAGCCCAGCCTCAGAGAGCCCCACCTGAGCAGCTTTTCCTTCTGATGGTCCCAGAGAGAAATGTAAGTCGGTCTGTGGGTGTGCATACGCATGTATATATGTGTGTGTATATAAACGCACACATATATACCTCTCTGTGTGTGTGTGTGTGTATATATAGCATTGTCTAGGATCATTACAGGATATTATCTAGCTTTTTTCACATTTGTATCTGCCAGGCAATAAGCAAGTATTAGTAAAACAGGGCTGCTTAAATGAAAGCAGTTGGAGAAGAGAGTTTTCATTATGAGGCCGACAAATTATTTGAGTGATCTCCTCACCTTACCTTACCTCTGGCCTACCCAGGGGCTGCAACTGAAATGCTGTAAACCTGTTTCTGTGTTTTTACTTATTAGTTTTTCATTCATTCATATGCACAAACAGATATACATAAAAATATATGTATATATGTGTGTTTATATGCATATATATGCTGATTATACTTATATATAAAGACCTTTTAAAAGACCT
>NW_009190859.1:5486-6784 GCF_000690835.1 Fulmarus glacialis | reverse complement strand
CTTCGTTTCAGTCCTATGATTGGGAAAGCCCAATTCTGTTAACCCCAGCAGCATAACCATCTGTGACCCACCAAGTCCACCTAGTCCTTCCAAAGCCCTTCTACATCTCCAGCAGGGTCAGGAGCTAAATACATGTACCCTCATCCCTTTTACCCATCAGCCTCAGAGCCACATAGTTTGATATGCTCCAGGTCTCCCCAGCAGCATCACTAGTGTCCACGTGGCACCAGACTGAGGGCCAGACAAGCTTCTGCAGTCTCTCTATGATGTCTCAGATCCAAACCCCTATCAAGCAGCAAATCTGCCTAGATGACAGGTCAACAGATGAGGGCCTTCATCCTTCACAGCAGATAGTCTTCTACTGCTGTCACTGGGCAGTTCCTCCTGATACTGTTCTGTGGCTCAGGCAGGTCACTGGAGAAAGCTACAAGACCCCCTACCAGAACACTGAACCTGTTCATTGCGGCAGACCTACAGGTAGAACAGGAGCCTTCCTGCTAGTGCCAGAAGTCACAAGTTTCCAGCCTTCCCCACCACATGAGTCTTGATTTCCCAGCCAGATAAACACAATACAGTTGAGAAATTCAAGGCTTTTGTAAGCTTCAAGGTCTCAGAGAAGATCCATATATGATCTCTGGCATGCAGTCTGCTGAATTCCTCCAGCAGCAGCTTCTCTTGACAAAACAGGTGGTCAAGAGAGGACCTGAACCATCTGGACATAGATGATTCTGTGGGTCTAGATGAGATAACAACCAAGAGTGCTAAGGGAGCTGGCTAATATTGCTATGATGATATGATCACCTTTGAAACATCTTGGTGTTTGGGGCAAGTTTCCTAAAGAAAGAAAAATGTTATACACAACTTCAAGAAGGGCAGGGAGGATCTGGGTAATTACAGGTTGGTGGCTAGCCACGACTCAGTCTCTGTGAAGTTGATAGAGCATGGAAGTAATTTCTGAGCATATGAGGGGCAAGATGATGATTGGGAACAGCCAACATGGATTCAGGAGGAACAGATTATGTCCAACTAACCTAATTACCTTCTGTGATGAAATGACTGGTTTTAGCAGTAGCAGTCTATGTCCATAGGAGCAGGTTTTTACCTTAAGTTTAGGAAGGCTTTTGGCAGAGTCTCCCATATCATTGTAGCCTATTTCAAAAGAAATTATCTGGATAGGTGAACATAAGGTAGGTAAAAAACAGCTGGACCACCAGGCTCAGAGTCTTGTAATGAACAATAAAATGTCTAGTTGGCAAAGAGGCAACAACTCTAAGTCAGAAAAGTATATACCTGATCGA
>NW_009190859.1:1076-5465 GCF_000690835.1 Fulmarus glacialis | reverse complement strand
GAATGAAGCTACATAACAGTTGGAGAATATGTTCTTTTTACCTGCATCCTTGTGATATTAACCTGCTCCATTAGGTAACTACATGCAGTGGTCAGTTCATTATCACTAACTTAGCAAAAGGTGGAAAAGTTATATCTTATATAATATCTGACTGTATTTATGCAACAATGCAGACTTCCTCCTTTTGCCTCGTTCACTGGGGAATAAATGTGTCTCGATTATGCCTGAACTCAGTTCTAATGAATCATGTAAAGGGTGGGTTTTTTCTTTTTTGTTTGTTTGTTTGTTTGTTTGTTTTTTGATGCTTGCTTACAGAGTCCTGGAAGTTCTGCAAAGGGGCATTTGATTTATATTCCTTCAATTCATTGAAACTGAAAAAAAGTAATCAGTTTTCAAAATATGATTTCAAGCCGATCATTTTAACGGCATAGAAAAAAAAGTGGTGCCTGTAGGCCTTAGAGGTGATACTGGTAGCCTTGAAAAATTTCTGTGATTAGTCTTAATGCAATCCATTTTGGTGAAAAGAAATTGAGCAATTACAGGTAAGTGCTACCTATTGTATACTCCTTTTGGCACGAATCATAGGATATAAAAAAAAAGAGAAGTACAAGCAAGAAATGTAGAAGCCTTTGGCTCCTTGTCAGGTTTTAAAATGGATGTTGCATCTATTTAACTAATGAAAGAGATTTAACCCACAAAGCTGCTTTGCCTTCAGAAATTGTGTAACTTTTAATGTTATAAGTAATGCCTCAGTTGGAACACTCATTACATGTTGTATCTGTAGAAAATACTAGATGATCCTAGCAATTACAGAGAGGTTATCACAGTAATAGAAATCCATATCCTCAGTAGATATTATAACATCCTAAGTCCACCATTACCTCATACTTGTAAATAGCATCTGTTTTTGTAAATTAAAAAAAAAAAAAGAAAACATTGCATGTACTTTCAATATGTCTTTTTGACTCTGTGAGGTAATTGATATTATTTGTGAAGTGATATATACATTTCCTTTTAAAAGCAGTCAGGTAATATGCAAATACTTAACCTTCCCTTCGGCAGCTTTTCCCCCTTCTCCATGCTGTCTAATATACCCTGCATTTCATTTCATTTTCTATTATTTCCCAAATGAACTGACCTTATTCATTATCTTTAACTTTCATTTTCACTATTTGTCTTATGACCCAAAGAATTTTGCTATTCATCATGGTATATTGTAAGTCAACCTACCATTTAAAGAAAACTCTGCTGTTTTATTTATTTCCTTAAAAAACAACTCAAACAATCAAGCAAACAAAAACCTAATCATTGTCTCAGCTTGGAGCACCTACTTTGAAATTTATTAAAAATTATAGTTAACTTACACTCTGCATATTTGCTTTCTGAGAATCAGAATTTTTTAGAAAAAAAAAAAATCCTAATATCTAAACATTGTGAAATGTAAAAGGAAAATTCCTAGAAGACAATTAGTTGCAACCCAAAGGCTGGTGTATGTTTGTTTGGTTTTGGTCTTCCCCCGCACCCTGACTTTTATCTAGCAAAAGAACAAAAAGTACTTAACTGTTAGTCATACCAGCAATGCCTAACTGTTAGGCATTCACCAAAATATTTAAGTAGTGACTCCTACCACTTTTTGATAGTCTTTTAGGAACTTATATTTGCTTTGTTTTCATCATAATAGTTTGTATCACTAACACTATTGACAACACAAACTTTTTCAAGTAGTAATTCAAGATACCTGTGATGTCTCCAGACAAGAAGAATAGTTTCTGTAGGCACTCTTCCTGGGAGAAGATCTACATATTAGCTCTTTCAGAAATACACTGCAGTAGCAAATGACAGTTTTATATAATATTGCACTTTTCCCACTTGATGTAAGATGTTAATAACTGTCCATAAATTTACCAAGCTACCACCTCAAAATCAAATTACAAAGACCATAGATGGTTTTTTGATATAGATAACCAGATCACCCTGATTCAAAATATCAGAAAGATGTAGCTATAACATACCTGAGGTTATGTCACTACCACTCATTCCCTATTAGTGTGGTATTTTTAGAAGTAGAGTACTTAAATGAAGCTGGCTCCTAGGCATTAATTATTATGATCTTTATTATTATTCATTTTAACCTTGTTTGAAAGCTAGGTAGTACCTTCAAGGTCTGACTGGCTATTGAAGTTAGCGGATTGTACTACACTGAAAGAGTACAAGAGTTTCTGTATTTTCACAAACCCCTATAGATGTGGTACTTCTATCACACTTTGTGAAGTGGACAAGAATACAGCTTTCCTTCAATCCTTAAGTTCTTACATAATACACATTAAGCAAGCTTATATGCAAGTACAGGATTTCTGCCAGGTTATGAAAATTGCTGATGAAAAATCTTTAATTAACAATGGGTTTGGTTAGTCCATGTAAAATCTACATGAAAATTCTAGAACTATTCAAAGAGAAAGTTAATATTTTTTGTGAATATTTGCAACAATCTGAACCTATATTTCATACCAGATTATACTGAGGTTTTTCTTCTGCTCTTCAAAAGCAGTATTGTATCTGGAATCACTAGATCTGAAGCTGGATTTTCTGTTTAGCATTCTATGCACTGATAAATAAAAATTCCCTTATGGCCTTTAGTCATGTATTACCTATATAAATGCTTTAGAATATTTACTGACATTTCAGGCACTAAAGTATACATTTTTTCAGTGTTATACTCAATACCATACTACTATTAAGCCCAGTCTGTTTTTTTCAAAGATGTAAATACTGGAACATTGAACAATATGATGAAATGTTTTTATGATTACTTGCTGTCCCTAACAAGGCTTTGACTAAGAAATATAAAAGTAGCATTAGATTGATAGTTCCTAAATCCAAAAAGCCCTCTGTTGAATTAATGTAGAGAACAAATAGTGATTCCAGTAATTAGACATTGCAATAGGTTGCTTAAAACTTTGTTAAATCTTGATAAAGTCCAGTTTAGACACTAAAATATGGACATCTAAATGTAGGTGCCTTAATCTGGAGTGCAACCTCATTCCTCATATTCCCATCTTTGTAGACTTCCACTTTTGAAGTCTCTTAAGTAGATCTGTCTATAAACATTTCAAAGAAATGGTATATTAATTGCATCATTTCAACATAAACAAGGGTACCTTTGAATTGGAAAATAAAACATATCTAACAGTATTAATTTGGCCCTGTATTTAATAATTGTAGGTTTAGAGAAATATTCTCATTATTGCAAATATACTTGGCTTCAGGAAAATATTGGAATGCTCTTTAAAATTACAGATTTTCATTGTTAAGGTTGTTTATATACATGTTTTGCTTTGTGTATTTCATGTAATTATGTATCAGTGCATAACACTCCTTTTTATAGACCTAACGAGTCATCCTAACTGGACTATTTCCTAATTATTTCCTATTATTTGTATTTGATTTTTAAAATTTCAGCTAAAAAAAGTCTTTAATTAAACAGGCCCGGCACTTAGCCTTGTTGAAACTCATACAGTTGGCCTTGGCCCATCGATCCAGCCTGTCCAGATCCCTCTGCAGAGCCTTCCTTCCCTCAAGCAGATCAATACTCCCACCCAACTTGGTGTTGTCTACAAACTTACTGAGGGTGCACTCGATCCCCTCATCCAGATCATTGGTATACAATGGTATACATATCAAACAGAACTGGCTCCAATACTGAGTCCTGGGACTGCCTTTCATAAACCCATGCTGACTGGGCCTGATCCCCTGGTTGTCCTGTACGTGCCACATGATGTCACTCAAGATGATCTGCTCCACAACTTTCCCCAGCGCCGAAGTCAGACTGACAGGCCTGTAGTTCTCCGGATACTCCTTCTGGCCCTTCTTATAAATGGCACCACATTACATTTGGTAACCTCCAGTCAACTGGGATCTCCCCGGTTAGCTAGGACTCAGTGGTTTGATGAGCACTTGCGCCAGCTCCCTCAAGTACCCTTGGGTGGATCCCATCCGGTCCCATAGACTTTTGTGTGTCTAACTGGTGTAGTAGGTCGCTAACTATTTCCCCTTGGATTATGGGGGCTTCATTCTGCTCTTTGCCCCCATCTTCCAGCTCAGGGAGATGGGTACCCAGAAAACAATTGGTCTTACTATTAAAGACTGAGGCAAAGAATGCATTAAGTACCTCAGCCTTTTCCTCAGCCTTTGTCACTATTTTTCCCCCCCGCATCCAATAAAAGATGGAGATTCTCCTTAGCCCTCCTTTTATTGCTAATGTACTTATAGAAACTTTTTTATTGTCCTTTATAGCAGTAGCCAGATTAAGTTCTAGCTGGGCTTTGGCCCTTCTAATTTTCTCCCTGCATAACCTCACGACATCCTTGTAGTCCTCCTGAGTTGCCTGCC
>NW_009190859.1:0-272 GCF_000690835.1 Fulmarus glacialis | reverse complement strand
ACTATATCATAGTTTTCCTGCTGCACAATGGCTTCCAGCTCCTCCTGTTTGTTGCCCATGCTGCGTGCATTGGTGTAGGTACACTTCATCCTGCCACCTTTATTGGGGGAGAAACTGTAATTCCTACATGACCATTCTCAGGCGCTTCCGTGCTTTTTAACACATCGATAACCCTCGCGTCTTTGCTGCTGCATGGATCTCCATCCCCTACCTCCAATGAGACAGCAGATCGAAGGACCTCGTTAGCACACCGTCCCCCAAACATTGGCGTG
>NW_009190858.1:14986-16110 GCF_000690835.1 Fulmarus glacialis | reverse complement strand
GGTGGGCCTGGCCACGCCGACCGGACGCTCCATGAGGGTGACGGGCCTTAGCCCTCAGACTAGAGCTTGGGCGGCACGAAGCGTCCGCAGCCCACGGGGCCACAGTGCTTGGGAGCTCTCCCTTAGGAAACTTGTGTAGGCCGGGAGCGAGAGAGGGCCTAATGGCCCCGCACGCGAAGGCGCACCTCAGGCTGAAAAACGCCTTCCCAAAGGAACGAGCCATCAGCAAGACGGGTGTTAGACTGGTGTTCCATGAGGCCATGAACCTCAATGGAAAGGCATGCCATAACGTTCTGGGGAACAAGCTCCAGCCCAGACTGAGTTAACTGGAACTGTTTATGTATCTGAATAAACAGCAAAAGCAGTCACACTTCTGCAATAGCCCAAATGTCAGTGAGGCAGTCATGCGAACAATGACCACAGAAGCCCCTGCTCTTCAGGTTCTTCAGAAGCTTCCTCATCTCCATCCTTCTGAAGACTGACAGCGATATCCCTGGAAGAGGTCAGTAGGCTAACAATAATAAACACATCAAGAATTCCAATCATTATCCTTTTGGCACTTTACAGAGAAGATAAGTATCGCTATTGGACCTGGCCAGATAAGGGTCAGATTTTCTGCAAAAATAGAGTCTACTTTTTGTGGACAAAGTGAAGACAAATGTGGTTTTGGGTTTTTTTCCTAACCACAGCAACATGCAGGAAAAAACATTTCTAGAAACTAAAAGATAGTTTAGTTGGGTACTGGATTTGCAGATTATCTCCATTTTATAAAGTGGTTCCCTGGTCAGTGGCAAAATCAGAACAGAACTGTTGACAAAGGCTGAATTTTGAGTCCTCCACCCTGAACACCAAATTCCATGAGAGTCCCCCTTAATATCTAGTTGTTAGGCTTTACTTTAAGTGCCGATGTTTCAAACCTTTACCATGAAATCTTTCAGAAAAGGAGAAGGAAACCCAGCACTAGAAGCAGGTCTCAGAGTAAAGAGTCTGGCACTGTATGCCTGTATGCCTGACTCATGGCTGACCAGTTTGTCCCGGCTTCAGCTTCCTCACCTGTGGAGTGGAGGCATTTAGTTTTTCTCAGAGTGCAAGAGATTCAGTGAATTTTTTTCTTTTTTCATTTT
>NW_009190858.1:0-14955 GCF_000690835.1 Fulmarus glacialis | reverse complement strand
AGGATCTGTAACGTAATACTAAGGGATCCACCTGAGCATTAGATGCATATAGTACAGCCTAACACTTACCAAAGAGTGCAATAGGTTCCTCTGTTCAACCCCACATGAACTCTGTCCTTACACACCTGAACTCGCCTCAAAAGGAAAAGCACCTGTCATTTATATGACAAGCTCTAAGAGCCTCAGGTGGGAGACACTATAAATGGGCTTTATAGAGTTACAGTGTTTTCATAAGAAATATCCCATGGGCAGTTAACATTCAGTGATTGAAAAAAAGCTTCAATGCCCAAAATAAAGCAAGGTTCTGTTTTTTAAAAGCTGCTGCCTGTAAATGTCTAGCCTAAGTGTTTTATTTTTCATGTCTTGGTTATTGATTGCATAGCTCTGGAAATGGCCTTCTGAAAGACCAGTACAGTTGCTGCACAAGGTAAATGGAAGGTCTAAAGTATATCGAAAAGGGAAAAAGCAACTTTGAAGAATACTAAAAACGTATAACATGGCATGACTCCTCTGGGACTGCAGGCACAAAGAGACTGTAAAATTAGCCTAACAGGTTCTGGCAGGGTCAGTTCAGTGTCCTAGGGGATCCTGTGGCAAAGAGTCAGCAAAATAGCTTGCAGGCCCCTTCCTCTCTCTGCAGGCTCCTTAGGAGACAAGGCTGTGGTGTCATAGAGTCATAGAATGACTTGGGTTGGAAAGGACCTTAAAGATCATCTAGTTCCAACCCCCCTGCCATCAGCCAGGATACCTTCCACCAGATCAGGTTGCTCAAAGCCTCATCCAGCCTGGCCTTGAACACTTCCAGGGATGGGGCATCCACAACTTCTCTGGACAACCTGTTCCACTGTCTCACCGCTGCCACAGTAGAGAATTTCTTCCTAATATCTAATCTAAATCTACCCTCTTTCAGTTTAAATCTGTTACCCCTTGTCCTATCACTACACTCCCTGATAAAGAGTCCCTCCCCACCTTTCCTGTAGGCCCCCTTTAAGTACTGGAAGACTACTATAAGGTCTCCCCAGAGCCTTCTCTTCTTTAGGCTAAATAATCCCAACTCTTTCAGCCTGGCCTCATAGGGGAGGTGCTCCAGCTCCCTGATCATCGTCATGGCCCTTCTCTGGACCCGCTCGAGCAGGTCTACGTCTTTGTTATGCTGGGGGCCCCACAGCTGGACGCAGTACTCCAGGTGGGGTCTCACAAGAGCAGAGTAGAGGGGGAAGAATCACCTCCCTGGACCTGCTGGCCGTGCTTCTTGTGATGCAGCCCAGGATACAATATGGCTTTCTGGGCTGCATCATACTCAGTTTTTCATCCACCAATACCCCCAAGTCCTTCTCCACAGGGCTGCTCTCAGTCCACTCATTGCCCAGCCTGTATCCATGTTTGGGATTGCCCCAACCCAGTGCAGGATCTTGCACTTTGCCTTGTTGAACTTCATGAGGTTCGCAATGGCCCACCTCTCTAGCCTATCAAGGTCCCTCTGGATGGCATCCTTTCTCTCTAGAGAACCACACAACTCAGCTTGGTGTCATCCACAAACTTGCTGAGGGTGTACTCAATCCCACTGTCCCTGTCCCCAACAAAGATGTTACATAATTCTGGTCCCAGTACGGACCCCTGAGGGACACCACTCGTCATTGGTCTCCACCTGGATATCCAGCCATTGACCGCAACTCTTTGAGTGCAACCATCCAGCCAATTCCTTATCCACCAAGTGGCCCACACATCAAATCCATGACTCTCCATTTTAGAGACAAGGATGCTGTGCGGGACAGTATCAAAAGCTTTGCACAAGTCCGGGCAGATGACGTGAGTTGCTCTTCTGTTATCCACCAATGCTGTAACCCTGACATAGAAGGCCACCAAGTTCGTCAGGCACAGTTTGCCCTTAGTGAAGCCATGTTGGCTGTCACCGATCTTCTCTCTGTTTTCCATGTGCCTTAGCATAGTTTCCAGGAGTCTCTGCTCCATGATCTTGCTGGGCACAGAGGTGAGACTGACTGGCCTGTAGTTCCCCAGGTCTTCCTTTTTTCCCTTTTTAAAAATGGGGGTTATGTTTCCCCTTTATCCAGTCACTGGGAACTTCACCAGGCTGCCATGACTTTTCACATTCTATACATAGTGGCTTAGCAACTTCATCTGAGAGTTTTCTCAGGACCCTGAGATGCATGTCTTGAGGTCCCATGGACTTGTGCACAGTCAGGTTCCTTAGATGGTCTCAAACCTGATCTTCTCTAATGGTGGGCGGTTCTTCATTCTCCCAGTCCCTGCCTTTGGATTCTGTGAATTGGGCAGCTTGGCTATTGCACTTGCTGGAGAAGACTGTGGCAAAAAAGTTGTTGAGTACCTCAGCCTTCTCCATGTTGGCTGTAGCCAGCTTTGTAAAGTTGTACAGTTTCTTTCATCTTCCTTTATTGTCCTATGTACCTGAAGAAAACCTTTTTGTTATTTTTTTATGTCTCTAGCCAACTTCAGCTCCAGCTGTGCCTTGGCTTTCCTGATCCCCTCCCATGCACTTCCAGGGTGCATCTCCACCGAATGTGCATCCCTGCCTCCACTGCCTATGCATTGTGTGTCCTCAAATTCCCAGGATTTTTAATTGGGACTTAAAAAAAATTATTGGCAGCCAACCTTTGTGAGGCCTTTTCTGTTTATCACTCATATAAACATTTTCCCATATTTCCACCGGTTAGAATTCTTTGATAAATCATGGTTCCCTCGTAAAGACCTTGATTTTGGTAGTGAAGTCTTTGGATACTTTGTCCTCATTAAGTATATTTGGGCTTCTTCTTCCAGCTGACCTTTTGCCATCTCTACCTGCAAGTAAGAGCACTTGCAGCCTCTAGTAAGAAGGACAAAACTGCATGGTCTCTATAATGACTGAGTTATCCAGTTAGTTGACCAGAGTGTGTCAGGAAGCAACAAGGGCTTGCTGCTGTGCAAGGGAAGGCAAGCCAGGAGCAAAGGGTGACAACAATTTTAGAAATGGTCTCATTCATATCCTCAGGCTTGCATGGAATAATTATGGGAGCGCTTGCAAAATGCGTCAAGGTCCAATTTTGCTGCTTAAACCCATCTGCTGTAGAAATGCTGGTTCAATAGGTGCTAAGGAGCATAAAACAAGACACAGGAATTTCTAGAGATGCCCAGAATTCGGAAAATGGGATCCCTCTGCACACAAATGCATTGTACAATTTCAGAAAGAAATACCAAAAGAAAGACTAAAACAATCTTGGAATAAGCAGTTCCACTAAAAGCAGTTAAAGCTTTGGAAAAGTGTTCCAAATATGTAACAAACCAACAAGACCCACTCAGCTGTTTTACAGGGTGATCCTCCAAAGGACAATAGCTTGAAGAGAAGTAGCTAAACCTATTAACGGTATTGTTGATTTCAGTAATGTCCTTTCAAGCAAGTGTGTTAAGTACAGAAAGACTCTAGGAGAGATTAATAATGAACAGTGGAGTACTATGACTGAACCAGGATAAAAATAGACTAAACCAGGATAGAAGGAAGACTGTGTCAGTACTGGAGGACACATATCTGTCCAGAAATCAATTTGTTTCCAAAATGTAACCCTACAATGCATAATTTCAATTGGTAAATGTGACTGATGTAAAAACCAGCATCTCCTTTGAAGAGATCTATCAGTATAATAACAAAATAGAACATTTAGAAGACTTTTTTCCCCACACAAACTCTCACGAAGTATTAAGAAGCCAATGTTAATAGTTCTCTATAAGATTCATTGGTCCTAGAAAACATGAAGAGTTCAAAAGTTTTTCTTCAATGTCTCAGGTATTAGAATGCTCTCATAGGTGTAATGATTATTTATCCTAAATATAAAGCTTATTTGTTTTATCAGAAGGGAAAGACAGAACTAGTAGATTTGTTTTGCTGCATAAATTGTTTAATTTACATTATAAGAACTTGCTGTTTATGTGGCATAAGAATCGATCATCAATTGCCATTACTAACTACTGATTTTTATGTCACTGATGTTTGTAACAAGATGTGACACATTATTTATGTATTATAAGATACTAGAAAGCTAGTAGACTGGCTTGTAATTTTAAATATACTAATAGGCCATATTCAAAAAAAAGGAGGAGGTCCCATTACATCTTCAGTTTTAAGACAGTAGGTAACCTCTACTTACGTGTAGTTTTCTCCTTATTCTTAACAAATCACTCCCACCTTGTGCGATGGATGTCATTACCAAGAGGGACTGTCACACTTCCAGAGCTGGCATAACATAGCAGACATGTCAATCAGCACACTGTCATCAAACACGAGTTTCTGAACTTGGCATTAAGTGCCATTATCTAAGCTAGGGGTACGGGAGACAAAACGATGAACTCACAGTCCTCACAACCCAACTTAGACATAATTGCTCAACCCTACTGCATCTTTTACAGATGAGTATTTAAAGGAGGTTTATCTGGAAGAAGTATCCTTCCACATCAAGGGAAACCAAGTTTCACTGATCATCCCGATGATAAAAGCCTCTTCAAAACTCAGCAGGCAAGGTGTATCAGATCAATGCCATTCCACTGTTTAGATCTGGTGAACACAGTTAATCCTTACAGCCAGCCACCCACAATGACATCTGGATACTGGATTTAATGCAGGACCTTTATAAGCACCAGTTTGAACAATCTTCATTAAAAAAAACATTCAATTGAAACTTGGACTATTTCCTCCTAAGGAAATCTTCAGACAATTACAAAACTCAGTGGGAGATCTCAGTATTGGATAGCCCTGAGGAAACTGGACTTGTTTAGCATGAACATCTGCAGATTATTCGTAACTGCGGATTATTCATAACATAGGAATATATTAATAGTTGGTTATTCATAATTCATAACCCAAAATGTATACAAACCTCAAGTACTTTTAAAAAGACCTCCAGGTTGTATCAAGCTTACAAGTTGTAACTGAATAGCACCGAGACATTTGGCTGAAGTAATCTAAGGTCATAGGTCAAACCGATATCCCAAACTGTTGGTTGTTCTTCACAAGTCATTGCTCAAAACATTCCTCCCAGGCAGATGAAGCCCAAACATAACACTGTCTTTGCCTGAAGGGCACCAAGCGTCAATGAGCAAGACAATTCAAGTCGAAGTCAGTGATGTTACTAACCTCTATTCATCATTACCTCAGTGAAGTTGTAAACAAACTTGATACATGCGTAAGGATATCCGGTTAACAGCTATTCAATGTAAAAGACAAGACAATGAACAGGACAGGTGATAAATGAAGCACATGGATACATAAAGCCTGACAGCAGAAATCCAAGACTAGAGCTCTAAGACACAGGTTGATGGGCCATTAAAGGAACCACCCAAGTGTAACTTGGAAGAGATTCAACCAGGAGCTATGGTCGGTTATCAGGAAGGGTCTCACAGGCAAGAGCAAACTTATTTTAAGATCCCTGAAGTGGATTGCAGGACCACATAGAATGTATCATAGGATGTCTAGGGGAGCAACCACAGATGCCAAGGCAGGGGTGAAGATGGGTCAGGGAGGAACAAGCATGGGAAAATGGGATGGGGAGTGAGAGTGTTGATGAGTAGGGGTAGGCAGAAGAGCTACCAACTGCATGCAAGCAGGCTGCTGGTCAGTAACCTTTGTCTGGCTGAGACATATGACTCATCAGCATAGTGTGTTCTACACTTTTATTAATTAAACACTATTGCTGCCTGTTTTCTGTATCATTATGCTCCTTACTCTGTGTACATACGTGTATGTTCCAATAGCAACCCTAACTGGGAATAGCCAGCAAACAGGCGAAACCCAAAATCTGTAGATACCCTAGGTCCAGGGTTGAGACTGAACAAGATACCCAAGGTCTGGACATAGAGACCAAAGAGACTTAAGGTCATGGGCAGAGACTGGAGAGACCAGAGAATGTGAACATGTACTTAAGTCACTGAAAGCATATACATATGTTCCACTAGCAAACTTTAAGCAAGTAGGAACAGCATCAGGCCACTTCTTTCTGTTCTAAGCAAGTGCATCTAAGGGCACTGTCCTCCTGTTTATGTTAATCTGTTCATTTATGGTCATGTCTGTAATATGTAGGCCTATGCGTGCATCTTTGAAATTCACGCTTAGCCTTACTATTGGCTGGATGTGTGAACAGGGACAAGCAGAGCCCTGCACCATACTGTCCACGAGATGCGGCAATCCTTAACAAAATGATCCATTACGGTTCATCCAATTTCATTTGCTACAGAATACATGAAAGCTGCACCATAAAGAAGCCCAAGGACAGTAACTTGACCACTAGTTTTTTAATTGTGCTATCCTGCTGGCTGCTTTTCTACTGAAAGCCAAAGTATCTGTCAGATCCACAGACAGAACGGCAAACAACTGTCACCTGTGGTTACTTGAAATTCCTCTGACACTTCTCAGTCCTTCAACATAGACATGGCACCTCTATCTAAGTGCCTATATCTACTGCTTTAGTGGAACATCTTCTGTGTGGTTCAAGACAAGCAAAAGTCCTTAAGTAGCCAGGCAGGTAACAGTTTCTGATGTAGACAGCAATGATACCACTAAGAGGTCATCCAAAGAAGTTCAGTAAAGACCAGAGTTAACAGGGCAGAATCAAATTTCAAATATATTTTAACTCAAGCAGACAAGCTCCTCCCAATCCCTCAGTTAAAAGTAGTCCTGTGTATTCGAACATGTCTGCCCTCTGACTGGAATGACTTGGTGAGAAGTACAGCAGGTTCTCGCATCTCAGCATAGGCACTTTCACGTAGGCTGCACCTTTGCCTGTTGGGGCACATCAGTCTTCAGCTGTGGGCTCCAATAACTCCTACCCTTCACGTGAAGGCAACAACCAATGTAGAAATTTCACTGTAAAGAAATAAGTGGTTGCAAGCCCCATCTGCAATGTCACATTCAATGCACAGGTTAGAAGTATCAGCATTGTTCATGGTGTTACAGAAGACAGGTTGAGTGGGGAGACACGACGTGTGGGAGTGTTGTTGGCTGACAATGACGCAGGGAGGAAAAAGGGAGCAGCAATATCTGTGGATGAGGTTTCTCCTTGGTTGCGAAGCTGTAAGATCTGCCGCAGCAGGGCCTTTCCTTCTTCTCTAGTCTGAAAACAATTTGTAAAAAACAAAACAATACACCTATGAATGGGTGGTTTCTGGGTCAAATTCAGTATGTAAGCAGTATAAGTTATAGTAGTTTGTCATTCTATAAGGCTGGAAGCTATAAAAACCATCCTTCATTTCTTTTTTCTTCTGCTACTTAAAAATGTTAAGGTATGTAACTTTTTTTTTTTTAGTCCTTCCTCCTTTTACTCACCTGATTTGCATGTTACTTGGGTATTTCAGACAGTGTTACCATCAACCAGTGAAGCTGCCTAAACATTCCAGCAAAAAGTAGATTGGAGAAGCTTCAATTAAGCTGAATTCAGGTTCTCCAGAGTTCCAGACAGCTTTGTTAAGGATAGGCCAAACACTCTGCACTTATGGCTACTGTTTACCTCTAGGCTGAAGTTAAAAATCCAAAATTGCCCACTTACAAATACAGAACATCTCAGAATACGGAATCACAGACAAAACCTAAGTATTATTATATCCTCTGCACTGTCTACACACAGAAGATGAGAAAAAAAAAGGAAGTTATGTGCGTACCATCACTATACAGCGTGTGGGAGTCTGTGACCATTTAACCACCTCCTCACCACCAAGATTTTCAGCACTCTTAAGACTGCCATGTGGAGCCTCAAATTCTTTTATTTAGTGAACACCAATGAGACATAGTTCAATTTTACTATCTACACCATATTCCATGATTTTAGTCAATCATAAGCAGCATTAGTTATCAGGTATACCACACCACCGCTCAAGATGTGACTTGCATGGCAGACAGCACTCATTCTTTCAGTAAAGGATTTGTTCTACTCTGAGAGGAGCCAAGATCAAGGTCATAGATCCCCTAAGAAAGAAACACCAAAAATTGTGCAACTACTCACATCATTGAATGCACAGCATTTCTGAGCACATGCTGAGGCTTCATCCCAGAGCTTACACTTGAAGTAGTATTGGGCCAAGTAACGGAAGGCAGTGCTGACCTCCAGATGCTCCACTATCTCCTACAGTGAGGGGGGGTAAAAACCATCATCTTTGAGTGCTTTCCAAGGTAGTTCTACACCATATTTACTTCTCCTTTTATCCCCAAGATATCATCTTACCCCACAAGAATAGATATCCTGGATGTATTTGATATAGCACTGAGCTGCCTGTTCAGATTCATTCAGCTGTTCGTGCAGCCTAGAAAAAGAGAAAAATGGGCCACTGGAACAAAAAACTGCACTGTCGTAGACCTTCTTGGTCCATGAGAAAGAACTTACTGAACCTGACCTGGACTAAAGCCAGGTCTTTTCCTTCAGAATTTGCAAGACATGCACCGTGTACTGCCCCTCATGGAAAGAGATGATCCAGCTTGAGAAGATTTACATTACCAGGAAGGGAACTAGTCAGATATTAACTGCTAGAAGCAGTGACAACCAAAGCAGACACCTTTGCTTATTCTGTTACATTTTAAAGCTTTTAACAGACCTTTGCCATCCTATTTACTGGCTATTTCCTCCACTGCTCCTTCTTCCCCCACTACATCCCAAAAGTCTTTGTACAGCAGCTTCACCTTTCACTTGCCCTTTCTTTCCCCTTCACTTTTTCCACTTTGTATTACTTTATCCCCACCAAAAATTAGTGCTGATGTCAGAGGGTTCACATTTATTTCACATTAGATTCTTTCCCAATGTCACAACCACATACTGGGGGGGGGGGATTAAAAAAAAAAAAAAAAAAAATCAATCTATAATTTTGTACATCACCTATCATCATAGATTGCTTTAAGTTTCAATACAACAAATACAATTGCTAGCACTGCCTGCTCAAATCACCTCAGGATTCAGAGGTCCCTTGCAACCAACATTATGCTACGATTCCCTCTAGTTATCCTGAGGGAAACTTAAAGCTAAAGCTGGACACCAGAATTTGCAGTCACTACAGACCTAAAGATTATTACACAGCTCCAGAAGTAATCCTACCCTAACAGCAATTCCGTCTGTTTTACATTTAGTATTTTATCATTAGATATCAAAGTGCTAGTTGCATGTAACACAATATTGACAGTTCAGTGATAATACGCACTCACTTTGCTAGTTTCACCAGTGCCATTTTCTCCACATCTCCCACAGCATAAGCTCTCCAATAGCACTGTCAAGGAAGGAAAGCCAGTCAAGCACACCACAGAAACAACTCTAGCTCATGACTCATGCAAGCAAGTTAGAAACAGAAAACAACATGGCTTTCAGCAAAGGGGCATGTATCATCTGTAGACGACTCTTTCTATTTATCAGCTGCTCTAGTTACGTTGCAGCAGAACTTCCCCACTTGTAACCACCACAGAAATGGTTTCAATAAGCTCCTAAAAACACACCGCATGCATTTCCAGTAGCACTAGCTACGTAATTTTGCTGCGATTCCACCTAGTGTCCTGGGAAACATCCTAATGTCTTACTCCACACATCAGTTCTCACCTTTTTAGCTTCCACCAACTGATTGAGTTTCTCATAGCATTCTCCTAGAGCAACCAGCATACGAGAATCATTTGGTCTGTAAAAGAGCAATTCCTAAATGTAGTTCAATGGACAACCAGCTGATCTCAGGGTGGGGTGGGGGAAAAAAAAAAAACAAAAACCTACATCTGGCAGTGCCTGTCATCCTCTCTTACATAAAACATCACTTATACTCCTGACCGGCATTACTTGGCATTTAACTGACAAAGCCTTTGTTAATAGTTAACTAACACAACTAAAAGGATTTGGAATAGTGAGACTGCACAGATCACATAGCATTGATGCTTTCCCTTCCCCAACTTAGTTCCTGCGTGTAAATTCCTTAGCTAGTAGCAACCATGTCAGAGTGAACACCAATAAACATGGATCCGTTCTCAACTCTACCTGAGCTGGTGGGCCCGTCGATAGTAATAAAGACAGTAAAATGGCATTTTGAGGATTTCATAGGTTTGCCCCAAGCCATACCATGCTCTGTAGTCCCTTTTGTTCACCTCTATTGCATGTCTGTCAAAGAAAAGGAGATTAACTAGTCAGAAAGCAGTCAGGATCAAAACCAAGACAGAGTTCAGCAGAAGACTAACAAAAAATAGAAGATACTACTTCAATCCTTATGTATGCAGACTGACATAATTTTGTGCAGTACATGAGTGATACCTATAAGCCTGGATAGCTGCAGATGTGTTCTTCATTTCCATGTACTCATGTCCCATGAGTGTCCAGGCTCCCAGATAACGAGGATTCAGTTTCAAGGCCCTCTGGAAATAAAGTGCTGCTTTTTCATGCTGGGAACGCAAGCTATAATAATTCCCTAAAGCAAAAGTCACAATATTTAAATAAGTTCAAAAAACCCCACAAACAAACAAACAAAAAAAACCAGCAGAGAAGTAGGAAACAGATGGAAGAGGTATTGTCTATTACCTCCTAACTTAAATTATAGAAAGAAAGAGTCCTATTAAAGGCAGATCTGATTCAAACCTCAAGAGACCTAATAGCAGTCTGTTCTCCAGTGTTCTGGTCAATCCGTTTCTGGTTATATCAATCAATTAAGATCCCATCCCTCTGGCCTTATGTCATGATCTAACAACTCATTTCCTGGTCCTGACACACAATTATTTCCACTGGAGTTTCAAGACTATAAATAAAGCGATTATCAGCTACATGGGCGCTCGTAATGATTTCTTCAACTCCTTTCTGCACTGATAGTATTACAGCAGCTCTTTCAGAGAGAAATGAGGGAAAAGGGTACTCTGATATTTGGTCTGTTTTTTTAGGCTGCCTGAAACCACATTGACCAAGTGGTTTTGATAGCCTTGCTGGCTGATAATTTTCACAAGTGTTTCTAAGATTTCCTCACACGGCCTGCGGACAGCATAATAAGAACATGTAGAAGAGCTGGCTCTCACCAATTACACAGCAGGTCTCAACACGATACTTGTCTATCTCACAGAGATTGTGAGCCAGGTAGCTCAACTCAGGCTTCATGCTCTAGTGAAACAAAGAAATGAAAGTGAAGAGAAAAGGAGCATGTTACAGTTTCAAAGAAAACCTAGGCAGTTAGCAATGCATACATCGCACCTATTTCATGGAGTTGCGAAGCGGAAAGCAGAAGCTGAAAGCCTATATTCAGAGAGGCTAGACAGCAGCAACTGCTTTGCCAGTGTTTAACATACCTCTGATAAATACCATCATTATGGACAGGCAATAGAAAGCGTGCTTACCCTTACATATAGCAAGTTGGAGAAAGTGTCCATGTTTTCTATCCTGTAAGGATCTTGTTTCCTTAGCTCGTTAAAGATGGATAAAGCTTTGTCAATATCTGAAGAAAGAACAGCAGATGGGAGAACAAGAACTATAAATGCCAAATTTGCATTAAGAGGCTCATTCCTACTAGCTAGTAAGTGTCACTGACCTCGGATATTGTGGTAGGCAACTGCAATCTGAGAGATGATGTAAGTGCTTTTGGAAAATCCTGCATCAATGAGACTCTGATACTTCTGCAGAGCCTCCTCTATCAGCTGCAGCTCTGTATAAATGTGTGCAAGAAAGAACTCTTTCATCCACGTATCTGGCAAGGACAGGAACTTCAACTAGCAAGAACCAAAGAAGAGGAGGAAGAGATGACAATCAGTAGTATTCTAACCGCCACCTGTGGCAAAGAATCCATTATCTTCCCTCCCATGATTTAGTAGATGGTCTCGAGGTAGGAGGCTTTCCTGCAATCGCTTTCTTAAACCATAACACCAGCTACAAGAGAGCAGTATTAGGACCAAGAATTAATATCAGGTTCTTCCAAAGGAGAGACTAAATAATGCCTATAATTGAGAATATTGAAACAGGAAAGGAGCATTAAGACATCCAGTCTAAAAAGCAGTACAACATGGCCCACGTAATTCTATTTAGTCACTCCCAATCTATTCCCATGACTGCTGAAATTGCAGCAGAATTGAAGCCATTTCATTTGGTCAATCAGTGAAGGAATTATTGTCTCCAAATCTGACAGCACCTGACTTCTGCTTCAGCCACTGGCCTTATTTCTCCATTAAATTCGTAAGTCCTTTGGAAGTCCTTTCTTCCCATGTTTGAACATCAATATCACATCACTATTTTTAATAAGCTAAGTGAACAGACTCCAAATAATCTCATCAAAAATGCACTTCCCTTTTTCTACAAATCAGTAAAGCTCTCTTCTGTGTCACCTCTACTTTTTAAAATATTCCACCAGCCAGAATTGACTGAAAAATTCCAGGAGTGGTCTCATAAAATCCCACGCATAAAGAAAAATAATCTATTTTGGTTTTATACCTAAGTTCAATTCTTTGATACAGTTCATCTCATACGTGCAGCTTTGTATTTGACAAAGGGAACACCTACATTAGTGTTTTAGTTTTAAAAGCAGTGATTCTGTATATCCTTTCAGGCCACCAAAAATGCTCAATAACTGTGGAACTATAACCAGATTAAGGAATTAAAAAAAAAAAAAAAAAAAAGAAAATGAGAAGTATCTTAGGAGGATCTCCTTCATGTGACAAGGCAATGACTCTGCTGACAACTACTTCAGAATATGTGAATTAGCCATTTCTTAAACCACTTTGTGGGTGAATGATAAGAAATTAGCCCTGCCTGTATAAAGATTCTCAAGCTACAGCACGGCAAGCAATTGAAGAAAAAGAGGCTTTAACAACATAATTTACAATCTTGGATCGCCTTGCCTGATAAGAGTCTCACAGAATAAAGCAGTGGGTGACATAATCTTGTTGCAACTGAACCATTGGTTACTGTATCAGGTTAAACTCTGAAATTTGTTACCACATCTTGGTATCTCCCAAGTTTTACCATCTCTTTATCTGTAATCAAGTTGCAAAGTTCCAGCCAGGCTCCCCAGTGCAAAGGTAAGACATGAGCAGCTTCAACGAACACATCTATTGCTTCTTTCACCAGGTCCAGCTTCCGCAGCACGACACCATACCTGTAAAGAGAAGTTATCAAGTTAATCAGAATCATAAAACGCTGCATATCCACACAAATACACATGAATATATTAGAAATACACGCAGACACTTACAGATAAAGGCCAAATCCATCCAGTTCCCGTGCCTTGTGTTTCTTGCTGAGCTCAACTCTCAATTCTCGTAAAGCTTCATTTTTCACCTGTCCTTTTTCCAGAGGTCCTGCATGAAGAGAAAGTCAAACAGCTAGCTTTCAGTCAAGACTCTTACCACAGCAATTATGAAGTCAAGGGTATATTCAGAATCATCACTGACATGACCTGAAGGCTTCCCAGTCTGTGATTATTTTCCTTTTTTTTTAAAAGAAAATCGCTTAGTCTGATCACCTGCTTTAACAGAAGAACTAATAGATGAAAATCTGTAGCGTGTATTAAGCCAATGAATTGAGAGAGAATGAAAGAAATCGTGTTACAGCACACTATTATCCAAAAATTGAGGGGAAAGCCATAAAACCAAGACAATTTACATGAAGAGGCATTACTGGAAGCTTCATTATATTGTCTTGTGTTCCTTGACACCAGAGACTTACCCAAACTATCCACTGTCTCATCATCCTTCTTCTTTTCCCCTGACTGTGGAAAACAGAGGAAACCCAAGATTACATTACAATTGCATATTCCTTACGTTTGCTGCAATGCTAGCAGCAGTATGCAAACTGAGTTTTCACAAACATCATAGTTCTAAAAAGAACACCCCTATCTCCCTTCCCCCCAAACATATAATTTGGATTTCTAGATGGTCATTTGGAACAGAATAGGCGAAAAATAAGGTATGCCAGGGAGGGGTGGGAAGCAGAGGAGTTCAGTGCTAAAAGACGACTTTTCCTTCTATCTTACCAGGTATCTAGAGTACATGTACAAGAAGTAAGCTTTCTGACTCTTGCAGCCCCGCAGAAAATAGGCAGCCCTGTCATATTCCTTTAGGTCAAAGTAAGACTTGGCTAACGTATAGGCATCCAGATCACGAGCATCCTCCTGCAGGGACACAGAAGAGTTTAAGACCTCAGAAGCTCTGACATGCTTTAGGAAAATCCCTAGTTACAGACATATCAATGAAACTGCTCTGAAAGCTAAAAACATAGTTTATTCATCCTCAAAGATGTTTTGAGTACCATTAGTCTCTCCATTCCCTCACATGTTCTGATTCCTAGTTCTCAAATAATGAGTACAGACTACTTAGAAACATTTAAAATAAACAGTAAGAATCCAGAAAACAAATTGTGGCAAGCTGCTAGAAGGCATGAATTAGCTGTTCAATGAGTGTGCATGACCATAAATAAGAAACCTTCTCAGGAATTCCATATCAAACAATATTAACCTGCTAACTTAAATGCAAACATTTCCTTGGTAACAATGCCTTGAAATGCATTTATGACACGTTACACTGCTGTAATTTAATAAAACAGGCATATACATAAAAGTCCTACTGTACACCTATGGAGGTGGGGATGGAGATACAACTTGTTTCTCTTGTGTCCTAAGGAGCACAAGTTTAACGGCACAAGTTTAATGGCACAAGTTTAATTTGTATTACAATAAATTTTGGCCTTAGTAAAGACTAATAAAAATTGAAATTAAGTAGCATGCAGAGCAATCTCATTTAGGGCACAGCAACGCGTAAAATGGAATGCTTTCATCTGGGAAAGCATATTCAGCTCTGTCCACACCATTAAATATAGAACGGAAGGGAACTTTACAGCATTATAGAACAATCAGCACGCAGCACAGCCTCCTGCACGTACGTTTTCAAAAAGATCGCTATCACGTTTTTTTCCTTAATAGTTATAGATAGGATTAAAAAGCAGCCCGCGAGCCCCGCCAGCAAGAACTACAGCACTTTCC
>NW_009190857.1:13014-24172 GCF_000690835.1 Fulmarus glacialis | reverse complement strand
CATACCTGTCGCTGGCGGCGTAGTCTCTGTTGCCTGCCTTGTTTCTATGGCTCATGCCCTACACCATATCTGCACCTCATAGGGTCCTCAAATGATCTTTGCTTTCTGCTGTATCTAGTGGACTTTCTGCCCCCTTTCACCTGTGTGTTTGGCTGGCCCAGCAGAGCCGTCGGCATGGCGATGCGTTGGACGGCCATCTTGTGCCTCTGGGTGAGCTCGCTGCCTGCGGCCTCGTGGGGCAGATGAGGCTGTGGCCGCCTCAGCCTTTCCCTCTGTGGGAGCACTAAGAAAGTCTCACTGCTGTGCCTGGCAACTCGTTTTCACAAAACTTGCAGGAATTTTTTTTTTCTGAGACTTCCCTTTCCAAAACTGGCAGTGAATTTAGACAGTATTGAAGTGCGTTGTGACAATGATGTCGGAGAGCCAGTTTTATCACAGAAGGCAGATCTATTCCAGAAACAAAACACGTGAGCAGGCAGGAAAGGGCTAAGACTTCTTTCAGCTTCTAGCAAGATGGTGGACCCAGCACAGGGGAGGAGGAGTGGGACACAGTGACCCGTGAATGAGCTGCAGAGACTGCTAAAGTCTGTCAAAACTGAAGGGTAATTTAAGAGAGGAAATGCGGCCTACCTCTGTTCTCATGATTTGGTCCACTGGATCATCATCTGCCTTAGAATACGTGGCGATTGATGGGCTGGGCTTTGCCTTCCTTTCCGTGAGAGTTTCCTAGAGACTGCAAGCAGTTTGGGACTGCCTTTGGTATGGCCCCTTTGTCACTGAAAGAAAACAGAACTTGCTCAAAAACATTCATTGGATGCGCATAATCTTCATGTAATTCAGCCAATGTTTCACATGTGGTAAACTCTTTTGTAAAAGATTTGTATAAGTCTGCAGTTTGAAATAACAAATTTAGAAGCTTTCTAAAGAGAGCTGTTCAAATGGACATCAGGTAAGACAAGCAAGAAGAGTTTAATAACTTGTCTATTATTTGTCTGAGGTTGAGCATATATTCTCAGGGTAACGGTGGGCTGGCCTTTTCCCCAGAGGGAAGCATCAAGTCTTTGTCAATGTTGGAAGTACAAATTCCAGGCCAGGTAATCCCTATAAATCAGTAGTTCCACAGAGGAGATTTTGCAATTTACACTGCTTATGATACCACCTCTCTATTTATGTCAGTCCAGAGACAGAAATGGCAGCTGCATGTCTAATGTGTGTGAGCAAAATACTCCCTAAGGCAAATAAGTAAAGCCATACAAAGCAAAAGTGACAGGAACACTGAAACCTGAGCTTATTACCACAGTGATTATTATTCCCTGATTTGGGGACTCATTTTCACTTCCTTTTGAGCCCAATTGGCAGTTTTCTATTCACTTCAGTTTGGGCAGGATCAAGCTTGTTGATAATTACCGCTATCTGATTGTGCTGTGGAATATAAAAGATAAAAGAGGCAGCCAAGAGGCACAAAGAAGAAAAAATAAATACCTCAATCACCAGGAAAACATGGGAGAATTAATTTATTCTTTCACGCATAATTACTATATTGTTTAACTCCTCTAATGTGAGGTAATTTTACAGCAGCTCCGTGAGTTTGCAGCATGTACGCTTGTGTACTGTATTTGAAGTAGCTTTTGTAGTGTATTACCTCTTGGCAGATTTTGAGATTCTCAGTAAGTCCCATAATAACCACCTTTACTGTCTTCTGATGCTCCTTTATTACTGCTGCTTTGGCAAGGCATGATGACTGCAACTCTTAACAAAATTCTGTTCCTAAAAGCATGAACCATCAGTCCATAACTCTGCACTTTGGGGACTTACTGTTGAAGACTAGTACTAGTGCTGTCTCGAGACCCTTGCAGACAGCAAATCCAAGTGTGTACTAGGTGACCAGCACTCTCAGAACAGGAGGTTTTACAAATCCAGACTTCAAGCATTTTCTTTTTCCCTGAAAAAGGATTTTTTCATGTCCCATGAGTTACTGTCTTTTTTACTGAGCTATGTTGATTTTCTTTTAAGAACATTAATTCTTGGGAGAAGAGCTTCACTTCAAAATATACATTATGGTTGTGTAGATATATGCCCACACTGGGGAAAAAAAATACTAAAACGAGCACAGGAAAAAGAAGAGAGCAATACCTCATTGGGTCCATTGTCCAAGCAGTCTGTCCTGGAGGGAAAACACTCTGATTAATGGATCCTGGCAGGATGAAGTAAAAGTAGATGAAGAACTCTTTATAAAATGTCTTTGTGTAAGACTGAATTGTAGACTTCTGAAAACATATTTTGTTCCTGATCTTTATCTAATCCTTGGAGCAAGAGACATAATTGATTAGAATTGGTAAAGAGGAATTACAATAGCCCAAGAAAATAATGAAAAATGCAACATTTTCCAAGGCATATCAATACTGACGTGTTCTGAAATTTTAATTTTTGTTTCCTGTGATTTCTTTAGTGATAATTGTTTTCATTTCCATAAGACTTCCTTCAGTGATTTTTGAAATAGAGAGCTGTCTGAATCATGCGGTTTCCCATGACTCTAGTATATGTGGGTGAGTATATCTACAGAAATGATAGAAAAACAGAATGTTTTTCCCACACCACAGACAGATGACACTTTTCCCAGAACAGGCCAAATTCAGCTTCCAAATAGACTTGGGCAACCACATTGAGAGGGGGGAGACTCCAGCTGGCTGTGTAGCCTATTGGTTCAGAAGATGCAGAAGACCTTCCCAGCTAGTATCTTCTTTGAAGTACAATTAAGTAAGGTAGTAAGCACACTTACATTGGATCTTTGCCTGAATCTGAACTCAAAGCTAAATCGTTGTGTCTTTTACCAAATAACATACTGTACATAATGTTTTTTCCTCTGCTGGTTCCTTTTAAAGATACTTAGTTTTAGTCCTAGGATTTCACATACAGGATAACTCTTTCTTGGTATGCCGCAAGCTGTCTGGTACCAAAGCTTTACTTAAGCTTTGCTCCCTAGTGAACTGAAGGGCAATTGTTGCACATTTCAGTGAAGTGTATGAAAGCATACCATAGCTGGAACCTTCGCTTACATAAAGGAAACTGTTCAGGAGTAGTATTGCAAATTTCTGACAAAATACTTACTTGCTAATAGCGCCGTTTAATATTTATAGGTTGTTGTCAACTGTTCTCTTGCTATGAGTGATTGGTATTTGACAGAGAAAAAGCTTCCTTGGCCAGGAAAAGAGGAATGATTTTTAGACTGACTGAGAGAACGTATACCCAGCTTTATCAACCAATAACTCAAATTCTGCTGTCAGACAGAGCTGATTCTAGTTAAATGAATGGGGAAAACTAAATTCTGCTATGATCATTTCCTATTAACCTTATACCCTTCGCCAGTCAGGGTTTTGCTTGCATACTGATTCCCTTCATTTTGTTTAATGTTCTATAGGTGTCTCCATGCATATGGTGCAATTAATGTTTTAAAATAATTCTTCTTGTTCCTGCACATGTAGAGAAAAAACACCTATTTGATCTGTGCCAGCGGAAAGGCATCTACTTCAGAGTACACAGTGTTACCTACCATTTATTGATTATGCATTTTCTTTTCTTCAGTAAAGAAACATTCAGTAGAATTCAGTCCTGTGCATAATGAGGCTTGTGGGATAGCAGGTTTGGTGTAGGTATCAGTACCAACAGCTGGCTCTAGTTATCCCAGTCTGGTTTTAAGGGACTTGTAAAGGCATGGCTAGAGCTTAAAGGGGACGTACTACTCCCTTAATAGCACAAAGAAAGCAGACTGCTATCCCCTCAGTTCTTGATGAGCCGCATTGTCACCTGTTCAGACATCAATAAACTGGTTTCCATCCACTTCAAGTGTGATTTGCTGCTTAATGAAGTCCTGTTGTGCTTACATGTAAAGAAGAATGCAGTATCAGGGAGGTAATAGGGGCCAAGCCAGGATGATTCGGTTCTGCACCATGTTCTGCACTTCAGGTGATGTCACGATTGCAATGTCACACTCTCTATTAATTCATCTGAATACCGTGAGCCTGAGATCCCCTCTCCATCTGGCTTTATTGTTTTACTAACCATTTGTCAAGAAGTAGGACTTGTGATTTTGATGAATATAGATGAGAGATTTGAAATATAATTTAACTAATGGACTTGGATAATTAGACTGCAATAAGGTACCAGAAATAGTTATCCCATAGGCAATTGCCTTAAAGTTACACCAAAATTATATTAGCATTGAGAAGCATCATAACAAAATATATTATAGCCACTACAAATCTTTTTATTTCCTTTTGTTCCTTCTGGATACATTCAGCAGTTTTACCTATTATTACTAGTACCCTGTATTACCAGTTCAGCAATGCAACATACGTGGCATTCGTATCCTTCCCATCCTGGCTACTTCATGCATCAGTATTTCACTTAGGCAGTTTCAATTATGTTGCCAGCATCAAAGGATGTCATCACAATTTTGTCTCTTGGCTGCAAGTACATTACAGAGGATTGAATGTTTTTTGGTTGCACTCAGTGAGAGCTGGACAGACTTCCAAAAAATATCTCTTAATAGCATATTGGTGACGAGGACATTGGAAAAATCAGAGGTACCCAGACTGTGGCTGATTTCTCATTCTTAGTTCTTTCTTCCTTAATCCTTGGAAAAGTTCCTTTTCCCCCAGGCCGGTCACCTCTTTCATTTGCACTGATTATGTCCAAATATATAATCTTGCTAATCTGCAACGATATTTCTAGCCAGAGTGATACTGAAGTCCTAGGAAAACAGCATTTCTGGCATTTGGATGCATTTTCTCAATACCTTCTTTTCCACCAGTAGATGGCATTCCCCAGGAATAAGCTGGAAGCATATCTGCTTTCTGCATCTCCCTCTGACCCAAGCCAGGAGGGTATTTCCATGGCAAGCTGATAATAAGCACAGATTTAGAATATTCTCCCCAGCATCTCTAAACTTGCATTTTATCTGTGTCAATAGTAGTTGAAGCTGTGTCAGCATCTGTTGTAGTTTTTACAGCTTTGAATGAGTTAGGCTTAATTTTTTTCCTCAGGGCTGTCCATTTTTCATTTTTAGCTGGAGTACCAGTGCCCAACACTGTGACCTTAATGCCCATGCCTCTTTGGGAAGTTAATGCCTATTTGCTTCAACGGCAGGATGTGAAATTTCAAGCAAATATGAATGTGTTGTCAGCAGAAGATGAATTTAGTGATGGTAGGGAGCATGGCTTATCATTGTTATTAATCAATGACCCAGTTACTATCACGTAGGCTTTGTAATAAGACAGATTCAGATCATTCTCATACTAGCAGATACCTTTTGTTTCCTCATGTTATTGATGGGGTATAAATTCTAGTATCTGTTTTTTCAATTCATGCAGAAACTCAACAAATGTCTGCTGTACTATATTTAGGCTTATTTCTCTTCTTCCTGCCTTTGAATACTACAGAGTTTCTTTATCAGGATATATCTGTTAGGCTCTTACTGTAGTTGTGTCATGGTCAGTGTTATATTGGAAATTTACAGTACAGTAGAGTTGACATGCATGCAAAGTGTAGCTCATCATTCTGTTATGCATTTAGATGGTCAAGGGAAGAGTTATGCATCATTTGCATAGGAATTTTATTATTTAGAATTACGTTTCTGTTACACTATCCTTAATAGGAGTAGGTAGGAACCTGAGTGTCCCTTTGGAATGAAATTTTGTGTTTTCAAGATTTATTTTCATTTTGGATTGGAGAAAAGTTGGAAGACTGCAGAATTTTGTCAGAGCCTTTCTCAGTTTAGTGAAGTATACAAGTCTGTATGACTCGTTTTATATTTTCACATCTCCAACTTTATTAGTCAAAGACATACTTAGTAGTCTTTAAATAAAAAGTGATTCCTGGGAAGAAGAAGAGATGACTGTTCTTCATGTCCATAGTTTACAGGACAGAAATAGCAGTCTTAAATATCAGCAGAGGAAATTAAGAAAACAATAGTCTAATGGTAGTGAAACATTGAAGTAGACTGCCTGAAACTACTGTGGAATTTCCATCATTGGAGATCCAAAAGAACAGTTTCAGCAGAAATCTATTAAGAACATTGTAGAAATGACTGAACGTGCCTTGGAGAGGGAAGTGGGTTAAATAGTCTCCCAGACTCCCTTCCAGCCTTATTTTCTATAATTCTACAGCTCTGCAGTGGTTCTGCATCTTGTCTATTAGAGGCACATAGAGGTGTTCAGAGGCTGAATGACAAAAACCTAACAGCAAATTCTCCTACTATATCAATATCAGTTAGACTGTTGGTAGAGAATTTGGTTTGTAATACCATTTTGCTGTCACTAGTTTTCTCAGTGTCACCTGTGATGCTGTAACATTTATGTACCCACATACAAAAGTAGTTGGTCACTAGATTTGTAAATGCAGTTTGACTTAAAGGGATATGGCAGCATGACAGTTCTAGATAATTTTTTAAAATTTTAGCTTGCAGACAGGAGGCAATCAATTGATTATCTGGGCTTTAGTTTTCACAAGTTTTAAAAGAAGTTAGTGAAGGGATCCACAACTTTTCCTGGACTGGTAAAGTTTGTATGCTTCTTTAGAACTGAAAGTTTAGCCCATTGCTGAGGGAACCAAATGTTAAAGCACACTGAAAAACTCAGAAAATTGAAGACAAACAATATCATAGAATAATTTAGGTTGGAAGAGACCTCTGGAGGTCATCGGTCATCTGGTCCATAGACCACAAAACAGGGTCAATTTTGGAGTTAGAGCAAGTTGCTATGGGTTCTGTCCAGCTGAGTTTTGAATGGCTCTAAGGATGACGATTCTACAGTCTGTCTGGGCTCGTTCCAGTGCTTGACCACCTCTGCAATAAAAAAATGTTCCTTATATCTAATTCAAATTTCCCTTGCTGCAGCTCATGTGTATAACTGGATTCTAAATAAACTTGCCTCTTATCATTTTGCGGTACAACCCTGAGAACAGTGTGACTCTGTCTCTGTAATTAGTCCTTAGGTAGCAGAAGAGTGTAATTAGATACCCCGTAGCCTCTTCCTCTTCATGTTTCTGTGCTTTGGTGAACCCTCAGCAGGATTAGCTTGTTTGCATTTTGTCTTTGAAACAATGAGTCAGAATTTCAGAGGACCACAAAAGATGGATTCGGATAAGAAAAAGAGAGATGCTGCCTGCTATTGACTTCATGAGCTACTAAGAGCAGGAAGCACAGAATATAACAGACTACTGAGAAGATGACATCCAACAGCAGAAACAATGTAACACAAATGAAAACAGCCTTCGAGTGCCCACTCTGACAGCAGACCATCCCACACTGATTCCCAAGCATGTTTCATGATGGCAAGGTAGATGTATTTCTGACAAAATGAAGAAGCTGTGTTTCTGTCTGCAATTATGTAACTTCATGAGACCAACTCCCTTTCAACAGCATGGGCCTGAGGACTGTACAGACCTAATCCTGTCAGAATCAACTTACGACTAGGCTTCTCCTCAATAAGAAGAAAAGGTGAAATGAAGAAGTGTATTCGTGTAAGAAAAAACAACACATTTAATGAAATTAAATAATTGCCATGACTTATTACATGATAATTGACAAATTAACTTGGAAAAAAAGAAAAAATAAAAAATCACAACTAGACAGGACACTTTAAAGATGCTTTCTTGTTAGGTTAGACATATCTCAAACATAACAGATCAAAACCAAGAAAAAGCCAATTGGGGAAAAGGTAAAATAATTAAATAAAAAGAACCAAAATTAGAAAAAAGGAACTGAGATCTTTTAAGAGGCAGAAGTAGATGAGCATATGGAGAATGGGTAATTGTGAAAATGCTTGTGTTAGAGGTGTGAATTGTGAATATTTTATCTGAGATACAGCAACTTTGTGATACTACCCCTTTATACACCCATTCTACTGTGAATTGAGTTGGGACAATGATTTATCCTCAATATTATGTTTGGCAGGAGATTATTGCTAGACTGCATAACTTCAGTTAAGGGTTTAACCTTTTTTATTATTAGTTTAAGATGTGGTCTTTATGGATACTTATTTTTCAGTGAAAAAAATAATTTATTTAAGGCAGAAATAACTTAAAGCATGTGCAAAAGTTTGGCAACACAGCAAGAAATAGAAACCTGTGGCAGAGATTTCTAGGACTGCATAAGCAATTTGAGCAGATCATGTTATCTCTACAATCAGTGGAAAACCTTAAGCAAAAGTCCTTGATGCAAAACGATGGTCAAAGTCTTTATAAGAAATTACACTGTGTCCTGGTTTCGGCTGGGATAGAGTTAAATTTCTTCCTAGTGCTGTGTTTTGGATTTAGTATGAGGAGAATGTTGATAACACACTGATGTTTTCAGTTGTTGCTAAGTACCCTCCTAGTCCAAGGACAACTCCCATGCTCTATCAACTGAGCTAGGAGCTCAAGATGGGAGGGAACATAATCAGGACAGCCAGCCCAGCTGGCTAATGGGGTATTCCATACCATGTGAAGTCATGCTCAGTATATGAATGGTAGGCGTGTTCCAGGAAGTAGCGATCGCTACTTGGTTATCGGTTAGCGCGGGTGGTGACCAATTGCATTGTGCATCACTCATTTTGCATATTCTATCATTAGTAGTATTATTATTATTTTCCCTTTTCTGTTCTATTAAACTGTCTTTATCTCAACCCACGAGTTTTTCTCACTCTTACCCTTCTGATTCTCTCCCCGTCCCACCAGGGGTGGGGGGAGTGAGCGAGCTGCTGCGTGGTATTTGGCTGCCTGCCAGGTTAAACCATGACACACTGTAAATCAGGTTACTAGTTGTACAACTTGTACAACATCTGCAGGCAAATGAAGTAGGTTACTGGTCCAAATTATTGATACCAAACCCCAAGATTTCCTATTGTTACCTTTTGTGAGGTGAGAGAGAGAAACAGTCGGCAGGGTTCTTTCTGGATCTCCGTAAGAAAGATGCAACAAAAAGTGGCTTAATAAGATAAATTAAAAAGAGGAAAATAGATAGTAAATCTTGCGAGATGCTGGAAACCCCATGTTTGTACAATGTCAGACAGACCTTGGATGGATTTTGCCACGGCACGCTGCGCAGAACCCTCCGAAGAGAAGCTCCTTCCTTTGGGTCATCTGAGCTGTTACATGATTTTCTTACCAGAAAACTATTCTATTCACAATTTCTACTGTCAAACAGAAAAGAAGTTCACATAAGAACTTCTTGCCACACTTTTAGATGAAGATGAGGCACACAGGTAGTGTAATTGCCAGTAGCAAGAGGGAGCTGCCTGCACGTTCCTCGGTCAAAATGAGGTGGCTGAGGTTATCCTGTGACCAAGGAAATTGTGCAGCCCAAGACAGGCCTGAAGGCTAAGCTGTTCCCACAGCACAGGACAGCTCAGGTTTGGGCCTGCTCAGGTTAACTGTTTTGTGGATCACTAACTCCTCAATATACAATGGTCTCCTGGTTAGGGTCATTACAAAGAGAAAAAACCCTCAGCAGTATGCACACAGTTATAGCTCCCCCAAAGGCATGTATGTAGGAGTCTTTGTAGCTGTAAATCAACAATTTATAAAAGAGATGTAGCTACATGAAATATATATGAAGTCCAAAAGCTACTGAGCTAAATAGAATTCCATTGACTTCAGTGTATTTGAGTCAGCCCCCAATTGTGCATTTTGCTGGAAAGCACAGAAGGATCGGTTTTAACTAATTGCAGAGGGAACATCGCAGCACAGAAGTAGGAGGCAGAAACCTGTGTTCTGTTCTTGGTTCTGCCATAGAACTGTAAACTTGGGGTCATAGAAAATCACTCAGATTTTGTGTGTCTCAATATTCTTGCAAGGGACAGGGTACTTAAAAGTCTTCTTTTGACAATATATTCTAGAAGCAAAAGCTTTAAAAATTCACATTGTTAGAGATTTGTAAAACAATGTCAGCAGAACAATAGATTTCATATCCTTTTTCTGTTTATAGTTAAATTCAATAGGCAAGGCATCTTCCACCCACCACATGTTCAAATATATTCATCTTTGCATGCAGTGATTAAGCAGGCTGTTCCCATTAGTGTCAGTGGGAGTTAAATAACCAATTATGGAACATTAAGAGGAAATGATAGCCTTTAATCATTCTTTAAAAAAAAGCAGCCAAAAACCCAACAAACATTTATTTCTTTTTAAATAAGTCATTGACACTCCTCATATGCTTGAAGTTTTGTGCTCATTTATGTGCTAGCAAAATATCACATTCCTATCTAACGCTCAACGTAGCACATGTTAAAACCATTGGTTCTGTGTGTTATAGTTAAAAAGATGAGCAAATCCGAGTCTGTTTTTTCAACGATTCCCCATACCAGGAAATGTGTGTGTTAGGCACAATTGGCTGAATTTATTTTGATAAATGTAAATTTCATTAAAAATTCAGTTGGCATAAGGGCAGAATTTACTTCTTCAGGACAGAGTCTGTCAATATTTGACATACAGTTTTGACCAGAAGAGTAGGGAATTGTTTTCTATGTTGGAATGTTGTGTTTAGAGAGCAGTATTTTTTAATGAAATGTTTAAGCTTTTCAATTTGAAAGGCAGTTTTCATTTCAAAATTGTTATAAGTTGTGGTGGGTTGACCTTGGCTGGATGCTGCTGCCCACCAAAGCCGCTCTATCACCCCCCTTCCTCAGCTGGACAGGGTAGAGAAAAATATAATGAAAAGCTCGTGGGTCAAGATAAGGACAGGGAGAGATCATTCACCAATTACTGTCGCAGGCAAAACAGACTTGACTTGGGGAAATTAGTTTAATTTATTACCAATGAAATCAGAGTAGGCGAATGAGAAATAAAAACTAAATCTTAAAACACCGTCCCCACACCCCTCCGCGTCTTCCTGGGCTTAACTCCTCCAGATTTTCTCTACCTCCTCCCCTCCAGTGACACAGGGGGACGGGGAATGGGGGTTGCGGTCAGTTCATCACGCGTTGTCTCTGCTACTCCTTCCTCCGCAGGGGGAGGACTCCTTACACTCTTCCCCTGCTCCAGTGTGGGGTCCCTCCCATGGGAGACAGTCCTCTATGAACTTCTCCAACGTGAGTCCTTTCCCACAGGCTGCAGTTCTTCACAAACTGCTCCAGCATGGGTCCCTTCCATGGGGTGCAGTCCTTCAGGAACAGACTGCTCCAGC
>NW_009190857.1:3911-12870 GCF_000690835.1 Fulmarus glacialis | reverse complement strand
TGGGGCTCCGCTCTCTGTGGGTCCACAGGTCCTGCAAGGAGCCAGCTCCAGCGTGGGCTTCCCATGGGGTCACAGCCTCCTTCAGGCATTCACCTGCTCCAGCGTGGGGTCCTCCACGGGCTGCAGGTGGATATCTGCTCCACCGTGGACCTCCATGGGCTGCAGGGAGACAGCTTGCCTCACTATGGTCTTCACCACAGGCTGCAGAGGAATCTCTGCTCCGGTACCTGGAGCACCTCCTCCCCCTCTTCTTCACTGACCTTCATGTCTGTGGAGTTGTTTCTGTCACATATTCTCACTCCAGCTGCAGTTGTGCAGGGTTTTTTTCCCCTTATTAAATATGTTATCACAGAGGCACTACCACCATCACTGATGGGCTTGGCCTTGGCCAGCAGTGGGTCCATCTTGGAGCCGGCTGGCATTGGCTCTGTTGGACATAGGGGAAGCTTCTAGCAGCTTCTCACTGCTGTGCCCCCCCCCACTACCAAAACCTTGCCACGCAAACCCGATACATAAGTACTTCAAAGAAAAAAAGAAATGGGATAAAATCGTTAATTAAGTCTCAAGCATGGGACTAAGAAATGAAAGAAGGAAGAGTTTTCTGCAGAAAAATTCTTGCTTCTGAATGACATCTCTGATCTGAATACCAGCTTTGGAAATTCTTTTCAGACAGGGGAGAGAGTGGAGGGAGGGATTAATTTTTAAAAGCTACTTTCTGGTGGATGTTGCTCCTATAGTTTCCAAAATTCTGCTTTCCTCAGCAAATAGCCTGAAGGACCATTCAACTCTGGACTCTCCAGTTAGACTCCTCCTGTCTTTTATAGACACAGGATTGTCACCTGTGCATCTCGTATGCTGATAGGCAACATATAGAAAGCCAGAGGAACACAGGAAAGTGCAGAAAATGTACAAGTATTGTGACAGTCCCCACACTCAAATGGGGAACCTGTTCATACATTTGAGTGTGATTGTATTTTAATCAGAACAGCTAGGCTTCAGATGCCTGGTCTGGTGCTTACCAAACAGTACATTGATTGCTGTGAATACCTAAGGAGCTGTTCGTTCAGGGCCTGCATCTTGCAAGGAATTGATTTGTAGATACTAATGCACTTCCTTTCAGTAAAATAAATGTCATCTTGCCAGTGTGAACTCATTCAATTTTTTACTTATTAGAGAAGATAATCTAGTATTGCTTTGAAATGAAATTTCTAGGGAATTCATTTGTCTGATAAAAAATACAGCACAGATTCAGACTGTTTTTCTGCTTTTGTTATAGGGGCTATTTGTATTGTTCCCATTATCAAATCCAATAAAAGTAGTTTACTGCAAAAGAGCAGAAGTTACCTGACACACCATAGCACCCTGTTGCTCCCTGTGCACATTCAACGGGGAGAATCGGTATGGTGCATTGAGCTGTCAAAGTCCACCCACACTAGCTGCATGGAAATATTAATGGAATCAGGCATTCAGTTCATACTTTCAGCTTTGGAAAACAATGTCATTCTTAACCACTAAAAAGAAAAGCAGCTTTGCTTATCAGAGTGGCTGACAGCTCTGTAAAAGAGAGAGCAGGGAAGAGAGCAGTGAGCAAATATTCTGTGACTGCCCAAGGCTCACTGTCAGCAGCACACCTGCAGAAGATGCCATGTTACCCCTGTTAAAGGTAACATAGGCATATAGAGGTACAGCCTTTAGGTATTATCTGCTAACATGCAGCACAGCCAGGTCAGTAAAACAAACCTGCCACCAGACTTGCAGAGATACTAGCTTTTCCTCAGTGGAGGCTTTAACCTCTCCTGAGTCAGCAGCAGGGTGAGGAGGCTGTTGCTAACACAGCTGATTTGTATTGCAACCCAAGGAATAAGCTTGAGTAGGATCTCTCAGAGATGCTTTCAGCTGCATAAAACAGCTGAGCCTAGCAAGCCAACACCTCTGTAGCACAAGCCCCTTTTGAAGGGTGTGGCGTGTGCTGAGGTGAGCTTTTTGGTAGCATGAGCCCTGGGCAAAAGCAGTTTCGTGTAACTGGTTCTGTGTAAATGGCTAAAGCCTTCACGTACTGAGGCTTGCGTCAAAGTCTACTGTGAATTCTTGTCTTCTGTTTTGACTTTGGTTTTTTCCCTGAATTTGGTTCCTGCTGTAGGAGATGAATCTTGATCCGTCTCTTGACATTTCTTCCCTGTCTGCCTCTAACTGTATGACTCTTTAAATTTTAGTGGGTA
The DNA here is from genome assembly GCF_000690835.1 of Fulmarus glacialis. Lineage (NCBI taxonomy): Eukaryota > Metazoa > Chordata > Aves > Procellariiformes > Procellariidae > Fulmarus > Fulmarus glacialis. The sequence goes on along the minus strand of NW_009190857.1, from coordinate 10,651 downwards.
AGAGACAAAGAATAAAACTGAATGGTAAGTGGCCTTTCTATTCCAGTAAACTTAAATTTCAAAAAGCCTGCTATTATTTTTTAGAATTGAAAACAGACTTTTTTGAACTCTTTTTTTCTTCTAGGTGTGACTGTGTTTTGTTCTATCTTCAGGGCAAGCAAAAGAGAAAGACTGTGCCCTCGGGCAAACCACTAATCCAGCTGATGCCCTTACTTGAAGTGTGGAAGCCTCTGATGTAAGCCTTTGTGCAAATCTTATGGGCCTCGGACACCAGTCCATCTTGTTTCTTCCATCTGTAAGCCCTAATCCTCGCCAGAAATTGTGGAGACCAAATCCTGCACTGCTGCCAAAGGTGAACAGATTTTTGTGATGATGTCAGACTTTATCTCTGCCCTGAGAGTTGTGTGGTTGTCAGCAGTAACCTGAAGTCCTTGACCCTTTTTTTTTTCCCCAAATTTTTGCCATAGTATAAAGCCTACTCCAAATGAATGACACCCAGTGTTCGTATGCAGACTTTGTCCTAAACTTACTTTATCTTGGTAAGCAATATATGCATTAGAACTAAATGTCAGCAGAAAATAGTGGCATATGTCAGCTCTTACTCTCTCATTTTCAGACAGGAAAGTTCTAGCAATAAACTATGCCTTGATCTTGCAAGATCATCAAGCTAGAAAAAAATTTCTCTTCTTTCCTCTTCCTAAAATTTGCTCCTAAATTCAATCTTTTCTGTAGGGTAATCCATAGTGACATGACTTATCCTATTGGCCCTATCCAGTTTTTGACCTTAATCTAGCTAGGAGGGCCATGCAAGATCCATGAATAAACCACATTTTTCAACCCTTTATTTACCAAAGCATAGAGTTACCCTTATTGATTAAAAAAAAATTTTAAAAATCCCCCACCAAAACCAAACTTCCACCCTGGGCACCTGCTTGCTGATAACTGTGTGGCTTGTTCTAGGCTTGTGAAACATGCAGAATACAGACCTGCAGGGAGTGTCTTAGGCCTCCTTCTTCCTAACCTTAAATGCAGACAAGATGGCTAATACATTTTTACAAAGGCTAAGTCTTTACTCCTTGCCAAGTATCTGGCTCAACCTTCTACTGGAGTCCTAGAAGATTCAGCAATTGACTGATCTTAGAGCTCTTGTTTTTCTGAACTTTTAGCTTTTACCTTTGCTATAATCACAGAAAGTGGGCCAATGTTTTTATCAAAGCCAAACGTAAACCACTGGTTCATACTGACACAAGCACACAGCTTAGCCTTTTGAGCCATACGTAGTCTAGAAATTAATGAACTCTTCAGTTTGTGGTAAGTCCTGTGACATTCAGGTTGTGTTCAGCAGCATAAAGTAAAAGGGTGAAAAGTATCATGAAGATTACCAATATATTAAGTTAAGGATATACCAATATATTGGTATATACACACACAAGTCACACACAAGTTGGCATTTCCTCACACAACATACAGATTTCGGAGCTTCTTGTCACTGGGCATAGTGGATGCTGAAAGTTTACATAAATTCAAAAAGCATTTGGGTTTTCTGTCCATGAATTTATCCATTGAGGGTAATTAAACACAAAGATGCAATTTCATTCTCAAGAATTCCCTGTGCTGCAAATCCTTGGAGACTGGGAGAGTGTTTTGGGGAAGTTTCATTCTATGATTGCTTTGTTTTCATGCTCTTTTCCCAGCAAAGGTTTCTGTGGGAGACAGGATTTAAGTCCTTGGGCCTGATCTGCTTTGGATGTTCTTATGTTAGCCCTTGGTTTTCAAAATCTCAGCCTTGATCATAACCAAAGCCAGATGATGAATACTTGCATCAAAGGGAAACATAAGTAGGGGCTCACTCTTGATAGCAGCTTGCATCTAGCAGGATGATGCAAGATTAAATAAATCAATTTCTTCAATTCTGAAAACACACATTCATGAGGTAGTAAACTGAGATACCTGGGATGTTGGAGGAAGGGGTATCAGAAGCATTTTGTAAAATTCAAAAGAGGATATCAGAATTAGCCATTTGTGTTGAAGGGCAGTGTGCAGATCTGGACTGATGTCAGACCTTGGCTAAAATGACCGTTCAAAGTTGAAAAGGCCAAGTATTTGAGGAAGATGTTTAATAGCATGCTAGTCCTGTGAGACTTTGACCTCAGACTATGTTCATGCGTATTCAACAGCTCTACCTTACTCTTTGTCACTTTGGACTGTATCTATATCTTAACTTGTGGAGGATCTTTATTTATGTTGGTGTACTAAGATCTTTACAGAGGTGAAACTTGATTACATCACAAAGGGTTTTAGGCTGGTGTTTCTTACATTTTACTTATCTGTGATGTGACAGAGATAGATCCGTTTAGCCATCTCTTCATGCATATGTGTTCGAGGATAGAAGCTAAAAGACTGAGGAGAAAACTGATCTTGGGTTCCCCAGATCACTAGAGAAGTGCTCTAATGACAGCTATTGCAGGAAGAGTGGGGAAAGAGGGAAATGTGCATTGCAACCTGCTTATTTGTGCTTTGTTTTTTGAAGTATAACCCCTGCCCATTTTTTTCCCAAGAGAATACTATAGTTGTAGAATTCCAGTATATACATGACTCCTTGTAAACAAGAATTTGCCGTCTAAAATTGAAAAAAGAAGTAATTAAAATATGTTTCTTTCAGTGTTTCTTTTTGGCTAGCTTTTGTGGCTTCCCTCTTAGTGTGATGAATGTTTGCGAATCTTTTCTTAAAATGCCACACAGAGAATATAACAACCGAAGCACCTAACTTAAGTAGTGTGAATATCACAGAGGGAGCATCTAAGAGATATTACCGTGCATAAGAGGCATTACAACACATAAATGTAGTTGTACAGCTTTCTAGGTATAAGCAGTCTCTTCTTGAGGGAATAAATATATAATTTTCTGAAGAGGAAAAAATAAACAGAACTGCAGAGCTGGTATCTCTGGAATCATAAAAACTACTCTTGAGAGAAAGTTGAGGAATGGCAGGATAATTAGCATTAAAGACCTCTTAATGCCAAATTTTAGAGTTGACATGTCTCTCCCAGGAGACTTGCAAACTTCAGGATTATATACCAAAGAAATGCTTGATCATAAGGATACTCTTCCATTGTCAAAAGAACACAGAGTGTAATTTATCACTCCACATTCTCTGAAGCCCTGTGCTGGCTGCGTAGGAGAATGTAATTTAGAGAGATAAAGATCATATCAAAGGTGAAAGCTTGGAAAACTCAGTACATAGTATGCATAATATATGAAAACTCAGCTCACCATGTGGCTATGAACTAGAGGCTAGCGTGGGGTGACAATTAAAGAACAACTTGTCAAATCATGAAGACTTCGTTAACAGAGGGTAACTGACAGCAGAATAATAGGCGACTTTAATGGGTAATAACATTTCTGCTACACACATCTGTAATAATAAAAATGTCCTTTTCTTGCTAATACCAGGACCTGGTAATTATTGTCAGGGGGGATAATCTTGTTCTTAGATTTGCACTGAATTTTATAATCATTGAACCAGTCTTCAGTGCCAATTCAAAAATGGGAATTCCATCACCTTTTATCTTCCTTCAGCTGTTAATATTAACATTTTGGTTTAACTCTTGACTCTTGATTTCATTTATACTTCCTTCCGTGTGCCAAGTGAGTTCATCCTGTTTTTAAAAAAAAAAAAAAAAATTTCTTTTTTTTTCACAAAAGTTTTGATCTTTCAACTGAGAAATTCAAGGATTGACCTTTCAATATGCATGCATTTATTATGTCTGACTCATTAAAAAACAGCTTGTGACATTGCTCTGCATATTCATAGCCTTCAAATCATCATCACAACAACCTGTGTATGCAGCCTGTGAGAGTCAAAATCCAGATTTGAGTGGTATATTTGTCTGGGGCTGATAGTTAAATATTTAAGAGATGGTCAGAAGAAGAAAGTGATCTAGGATTTATAGAAATCAATGAGAATTTTCTGTTTTCTTCACACAGCTTCACATCCCAGTACAAATTGTAAGTGAATTACGTATGTCTCTTCATTTGTTGCTCTGCAGGGTCATTGCTGTAAATTTCCAAATTCTGCTGACTAAGTTTATAAATGAGGTGCCTCCCAAGATTAATCAAGACACCAGCGTTTGGGATCTGTGCTTCCCAAAGGCCTATACAGTGACCTAGGCTTTGAACACTGGAACTTCAATTAGATGCCTGAAGTTACTGTGAATACTTACTCATCCATGTCTATCTGATGGGACTATTGACATGGTGTAGATTAATCAAATTTAATTTTTAGTCTTGCTTGTAAGAAGGATGGTGAGAAATCTGCTGTACTAAATTTTGGAGCTTAACTCCTCTAGAACAGGATACAAATAATCCTTAATAACTCTCAGTGTAAGAAGCAGCTCCCTGACAATGCAGTAACATGTTTACCTACTAGATTGTAGTAGGTTAATAACATAATTCCAGTGTAATAAAATGAAAAAGAATGTTCACGGGAAACAGAGTAAATTCTTTGGAATGAACACATATATTATTTACCTGTTCATATGTTTAGTAATTTTTTATCTTTTAAAAATAAGATTAAAAATAAGATTTTTTTTTTTGGTTTATGTACTGTGTGCACTTAAGCAACTTCTGCAGAATGAGGTCTTGAGTATTAATAGAATTAATGGAAATTTAATGTATCTTTGTCTCCTTGGCAATGTAGTCCTATGTTTCCCGTTTCCTGGACAATTTATATAATTATGCCAACTTAGTGGACATCTGTTTTAATATCCTCAGACAAAATTACATGGTTGGAAAAGCACTGCTTCCATTTTGCCTGTTGAGATAAGCTTTTTGAAGTTGAAAGGATAACTAAAAGTTGAGCACATGTTCTTGGGAAAATAAAAGCCATAAAACTAAGATACAAACATACACTTTGGGTTCTTATCTCCTTAAGCTCCATCCTATTCAGTCACACCTGAGCCAAACAAAGTTCAAGTGCTGACTTGCTAATTAGGCACAGTGGGGATGCAACACTTCTTCAGGCTGCCCCTCAGTGATGTACAATCCAGGCAACACAAATTACTTGGCAATGAAAATTCAAAACTGAGAATTTAGCAACCAGAGTTTGAAGTGTTGCTTCCTTTTCTGTCAGCTTGTGTGTAGCTAAAGGAGTGAATTTCAGAGAGTATTATGGGCAGTCACGTTTGGGGCATATACATTATGGTTACCTATGAAATCTGAAGGGACTATTCTATGACCTGAGCCCTTTGCAGTACTGTGTTCCTAGACCAACCCTTGGGGCATGCCTTTCCATTGATGGTTCTTCCAAGATACTGGGGAGTGCAGTTAGGCAATGGCACTTAGAGTGTTCAGGTAATATCCCAGATGGGTCAGGATATGGCATACCAGAGTGGAGAAGAGAAGGAATATAATTTAGAAGTGGATAGATCTAGCTGGAGGAAAAAAGTGCTTGAATTTTAAGTCTTCTCTCTGGTTCTATGTTCAAGTCTTTAGAAAACCACAGTCTGACTTTCAGATGGACTGAGATGCCTGATGATCAGGGATTTACACTGTGTTTTTTGTTGCGTATATTGTGTTGTCATCTGCTGTAATTTGTTAAAAACTTGAAGTGATTGGTGCATGGCCATGGTGGTAATGAGAAACTTAACAACCTCCTGTTTTAACACTGGACAACAAATTAATCTGTGGTTTGCAGCAGTCATCTCTGAGTTTCATATCTCAGTGCAGTGCAGATTTGTGGCCTTCAAACTTGATAGGCATCTTCTCAGCTATTTATAGTGTGAGGTATATATTCCTGGGAGATTATATGGCCTTCAGTCAAAGCAGGATAGGCCCTTAGTGATAGCAGTGTTGCCATCACTAGTGCTCTTTACCAGGAAGAGGGGCACTGCCAGTCTCTCTGGTAGCTGGAAGGAATCTGAAGAGCAGAGGAGAAGGTGAAAACACACACAGCCTAAAGCTGCCCAGTGGAAAAGGACCTGGGGGTGCTGGTTGACAGCCAGCTGAACATGAGTCGGCAGTGTGCCCAGGTGGCCAAGAAGGCCAATGGCATCCTGGCCTGTATCAGAAATAGTGTGGCCAGCAGGAGTAGGGAGGTGATCGTGCCCCTGTACTCGGCCCTGGTGAGGCCGCACCTTGAATCCTGTGTTCAGTTTTGGGCCCCTAACTACAAGAAGGATATTGAGGTGCTGGAGCGTGTCCAGAGAAGGGCAACGAAGCTGGTGAAGGGTCTAGAGAACAAGTCTTATGAGGAGCGGCTGAGGGAACTGGGGCTGTTTAGCCTGGAGAAGAGGAGGCTGAGGGGAGACCTCATCGCGCTCTACAACTACCTGAAAGGAGGTTGTAGCGAGGTGGGGGTTGGTCTCTTCTCCCAAGTAACCAGCGATAGGACGAGAGGAAATGGCCTCAAGTTGCGCCAAGGGACGTTTAGATTGGACATTAGGAAAAATGTCTTTACTGAAAGAGTGGTCAGGCCTTGGAACAGGCTGCCCAGGGAAGTGGTGGAGTCACCATCCCTGGAAGTATTTAAAAGACGTGTAGATGAGGCGCTTAGGGACATGGTTTAGTGGGCATGGTGGTGTTGGGTTGACGGTTGGACTCGATGATCTTAGAGGTCTTTTCCAACCTTAATGATTCTATGATTCTATGATTCTGAGTATAACTGGGGGAATGAGGAAATGCTTTCCAGGAGACTGGGGGATAATGCTCCATGGATTTCGTGCTATTATGTTGGACAGACA
>NW_009190857.1:0-3871 GCF_000690835.1 Fulmarus glacialis | reverse complement strand
AATGGAAACCTGTCTGTGCATATCCAAATGTGGGCTTTAAGTCCTAGTCTGCAAATGTGGAGCAGGGATTTTGATTTGCCTGGATATGTAATCTCAGGGTCCTGGTTGTTGCAAGGCTGGTTTTCTTTCTCTGTAGCCAGAGCCATATAAAAGTCAAATCTATATTGATTTTCCTTTTCAAAGTGTGACCTGTCTTGATAAGGTTCATGATGACTAGGAACAAGAAGTGTGATAGCCCACTGTCATTACTAGGTGTATTAAATAATGGCAAACTATTTGCATCTAGTTTAGTCATAGATCAAATTCCTGCACTTAGCTTTCTCTGCTGCATGTTATAAGGTCTCTTAAGATAACGTTCACGCTTATTCCACACCTCATTTTAAGTTAAGGGCAAAATAAATAGAAATCAAGCAGATAAGGTATTTTATTGTTCTGTTTACATTTCTGTAGCTATATAAATATTTCCTAGACAAAATAAACCAATTATGGGAAAAAAATTATGGGACATTTGAAATGTGCAATTTATAGTAGCAGAGAAATGGAGACATATCTACCTCATAGTTTTTCCAAATTACCCTACCACCATTAAACTGTTGTTTAAAATTACGTAGAAAAAACTTACTAAAATTCTGAACAAATCTTATCAGTTTGGTATGATTAGAAACTATGAATTCTTCATTATGAAGAAGGTTGAAATCCACAATTGTTCACATTAGATGGCCAGTGCACGGATATGACAAATTCTGGAGCTTGCTGTGACACAGATAATGGGCACATCCACATAAATGCAGCATCTGGTACACAAGCATGAAAGATGAAGTGTAGCACTTCTTGAAGGGATAGCGCAATTGTATACTCTGCAGAAGAGTGCATTTTGCTGATAAAGATGTGAATGTTGCTCATGATACTAATAAAAACATAGCAAGCCCTTTTTCCTCTTGCTCTCCATTCTTTTTCCAGTTTCTTAATTTTTTTCCCACATTCCACATTCAGGATGAGCTCTCCTGCACTTCTGTTCAAAAAACCCTGAATTAATTTCTGACATCATACACTTTTTTTATTTGCAGAGACATCCCTTTAGTAATACTATGACATTTTCTCTACCTTGTTTCTCTGCAAAATCTAGGTGATCTCATATTGAAATATTTAGGGTGGAAGCCTATCTGGACTTCCTGTAGTCATACTCAGGTCCCAGTTCAATAAATTATTTAGCACCTCTTTGACAAAATACTTTAGGTACACATTGATATACATAGAGATAATGGAGTTAAATAACAATGAGCCATGCACCCATCCTGTGCTGAATTTATGCTTAAATACAGTCTAGGTCTGGAGGGATAATTTAATGCTGGAGATAACGTGTATCTTGATCTTTTTTTCAGGCATCTGCCTTATTTTCTCTGCTTTTATAATCTTTTTCTTATAGCAATGTAAGAAAACTAGCTTTTATGGTAGATTGAAGAAAGTATTACTACTCTCCTTTGATGATGAGCTCAGCTTTTATTATTTGTACAAAGAATAAAATCGAAATGGGGTGGAAATACAGGTGCTGCACTTCTAGCTATGTGATGAACTTGTCATCTCATCATAGAGATTAATGGGTTTTCTTCCATCAGATATCCCTTCAGAAGCATTTGTCTGACGCAGCAATAGCCTTATTTATTCCATGGACAGGGTGAACAATTTTTTGGAAAATTTCAAGGTGAAAAGGGTATAACAATTTTCTCTTTATTTAAAATGTTCTCCTTTTCTCTCCCCCGTTGTCTATTAGAATATGCTATTTTTAAGTATTCCATCACCAATTTCCAATTGCCCTTGTCTGCTCTATTTTACTAGTGAACTTTTCACCAGTGAATTCAGTGAGGACCTAACCTGAGAAAAAATACTCAAAGATTTCTGCCCCTGCATTGATCATGATTAAGACCGTGCTGGTTTTTTTTGAGAGGTGACACTATGGTAAACAATGAATGATATTGCAATTGTTAATAATAGTTATTATTGACAACTTTTCCTGTATTAGATTCTCTTCACCATCTAGGTAGGTTTTCAAGGGCTCCTTACAGTTAGAGTCAAGCTCTGATGCATCTGTTTAGGCTGTGGACCACCTTTTTGAGTTGAGCCTTAACAGGAATGCTTAAATAGTAAAAGGTTATAAGATAAGCAGAATATACTCCATAAGAAAAAGCTCTCATCACCTTCCTATGAAATACATCAACATCTGTGTGAGTTGCCTGTGTGACTGTTGGGCATCTTTTGTTTTGCTTTTTTTTTTTTTTTTCTTCTAGGATTCTCTTCTTTAGTCATCATGCAAAGCTTGTGTCTGCATGACAACTTTTCGTAGAAGCAGAGATGCACAATGGCTGGGATTCCTGGCAATCAGGAGGTCAGTGGTAATAAAACCAACCAGAAGGTGTCATCTTAAAATATTTTTCCACTTAGTCATCTGTGACATGAAACTAAGAAAAATAAGGGTTGTTTTGTTCCCTGTGGCCATAGGCTTTGCTTTTAATTTGCTCTCATCATTTGATATATTGATAACAGCTTCGTTTTCTTATTCAAAATCTTGCACAAACTTTGCTCCTAAGCTAGTGTCAGGAGAGATGCTCCCTGAACAGCCTGTGCTCTTCTCAGTTGCAGAGGCAGCAGAATAGCCCATTCATCAGCAAATCCTGAGCAGTGTCAATTCCAGTTCCAGTTTGCTAACAAGACTCCCTAAAAACAAGCAGAGCTGCTGCCTGCTTTAAATGAACCAGCTGCCTTTTCCTGCTGCTACTTCAGTACTCTGTCTGTCTCTCATCTGTTTTGGTTCCAACAAAACATTCATCTTTTGAAGGATCTACTTCTATCCCCAGATAAGCCAATGAGATCAGGATCCCACTTAAAAAACAAGTGTTGCCTCTGGTGCTGTTTGTTTCTAACCTGCATGGAACACTGAATAATAAAGGATCTGATCTGGGGAAAAGAAGAGAAGAAAATAAAAAAAGGTGACTGTGCGCATGTCTGTACTGCAAGCACGTTAGGTGTGAAGCAATCTAGGTATGGTGATGGACTTCTTTATAGAGCTCCATCCTTTCATTTCTGCGCAGCTTCCAGTAACCAACTACCAACCTGCATTGGGTGTCTCAGCAATGCAGTGCCTCAGCAATGCAGTGTCGTGTGCAGCACAGACATACCCTCCACCTCATAGCTAAAGAAGCTGTGTGTGACATGGTGTATGACTTATTATGAATTTCTGTCCTGGCTACTCTTTTTCCTCACACTGAGTGACTTGGAGGACAAAGCTTGTTAGTATTTATTTATATGTGGCCACAATTTCTTTATTATTTTAAGTACTGACATTTGAAAAACATGTCTTATTTCTCAGTAAATGGCTGTTTCCCACAGAGGTTACCTCTTCCAGACTGGCTTCTTAATCTACTTCACTCCAGGAATAGTCACACTGCTGGACACGAAGTCACTGCATGATATATTTTGCACTGTTACCCAGGAGTATCTTGTACAAAGGAAACTGCAGGCCAGAAACACCAGCCCAAAGTTCCATTGCCACAGTCAGAAAGATTAAGACATCTGCCAGCTAGATGGTGCCAAGAACTCCAGGGCAAATCACCTAAAACCCAATCACAGTCACTTCCAAAAAAGCTGGGCAACAATTAGCGATACAAATAAAGCAAGAAATCATACAGTGTTTTTTTCAGGATTTTATGTATCAAGTGGACTAGTCAAAGAACTGAATGGTGGCCAGGCAAGCGTAAAATGCAGTAAGTGTTAAAAGCAATGTTCAGGCATGCTGGTTTCTCCACAGGCGACAAGCGAAGGTACAGTACCAGCTGGCATTTTATATATATATAATCATAGAATCATAGAATCATTA
>NW_009190856.1:0-13874 GCF_000690835.1 Fulmarus glacialis | reverse complement strand
AAGAAAAGAAAGGAAAGAAAGGAAAGAAAGAAAGAAAGACAGTAAGAAAGAAAAAAGAAAGAGAAAGAAAGAAAGAGGTGGAGAAAGAGAGACAGAAAGAAAGAGCGTGAGCGAAAGGAACTAACAGAAGAAAGACTTTCTTTTGTCTTACAGTCTTCACTGAGAAGAGGTATCCTCTGCCTAAATAAAAAATGTCTTTCCCCCTTTTACTTTCTACTTTCACATAAGCTATGCTATCTGTGATAGTCTTCAAACTTTCAGTCATGAGTGTTTGCAGTTTTTAATTTTATGAGGTCATTTTCATTGATCTCTTTACTACCAACTTGTTAGTTTCTTGGATTTGGTAGGACCATTTACACTGACTTCTGTTGCCTTACTGGATTTCTCTCCTCTTTGCTCCCATATCACCCAAGCAATTGAATTTCAGTCTCAATTCTAGTTATTGGATACATAAAGTAATTTCATTTGTATTGCTATTATTCCTAGCTGAATTGTCTTTTTGCTGTATGCCTTCCCCAGCTCATAGTTTAAGCTTTTTTAATATTCATTACAGCAGTCTGTTTCCTTCTGGTTATGGCAGAGATTATTCCTTATATTATAGATACTTCCGTCCTCCAAATACTCCCTTGCTCCTAATAAACTCAAATTTCTCTTATCTGAGCAATCTCTTTAAGCATGCACAGACACTTACTAATTCACTTGGTGTCCCCATGCCAGAGGTCAGCATTTCTACTATCAGCATTGAGTCTATCAAGTCAGCCGGACTTCGAGCTGTTTTGCAGGGAAAGACCAATGATCTACTGGTTTGTCTGTTTTGTCAGCTTCCCTAGAAATCCAGGCTATCGGTGTTGCAAGCCATTGCAGGATTCAAGAACCCAGAAAACACCCTCTTCTAGATTTTCCCCAATGGTAGGTTTGCAGTAATAGAATATTAGAACATGATTATAGACTGGTTGAGAACAGTACTTTGCCTTGCATATGTGAGAGAAAACAGCTGTCATGGATTCTGCTCCAAGCTTTCTTTTTAGAAATAATTATTTGTTTTGCATTTCCCCAACTTCCCAAATACAAATACTAAAGGTATGATTGGCAATAAGTTTCTCACAGATTTATAGTTCCTAAATTTTTTGTCCAAGGCCTAGTTACAGTCAGTGAACCTTTGCCCCACATTATGGCACACATCTGAGATGATCTCATTTCAAATATACAAAGTTCAATTAATGGAATATATTTTTTTAACTATTGTTTTGATAAAGAATTTTAGCTTATTTGGGACATTATAACAATTTTCAGAGAGTTAAGATAAAATCTACAATACAGTATTAGGGGAAATAAAATTGTGCACAAAGTATGGATAGAATAATATTATGGAGAATGTAGGTGAGAATACAGAATTAACCAAAATCCAGCTACAAGTTGAGGGACATACAGAGAATTTCTCTGTGTAGATCGGGAGTTCCTGAGTCATGTTTTCAGCTATTTCACTGTAACAAGTTGCCCCACTTTGAAAGTTTCTCTCATTTTCAGTTCCAAGAGAAATATTAGAAGTATTACCTCTTTTAACTATAAGAAATGTCCTATACCCAACCATCAGAATCAAGGGAACTTTTTAAGCCTGCACCTTGTAGATTATATTTTACTTATACTGTATATGCATGCTGAAAGGAAACGGATTTTCTTGACCCTTATCCATCTGTTTTTCTGTCTCTTCATGGCAAAACTGTCATGTTTTGGAAGATTCAATGTTTAGTAGATGAACAGTAACTTATAAAGATTAGCTAAGAAATGATACCGTGCTAAATCTTGCCAAGATTAGAGAATTCTACTGGTATAAAAACACTGTATGCTTTTCAGCAAAAATGCACATTTCAGGACATACTTGGATGATTCTCTGGACTCAGATCAAATTTTTACTTTGCTAATTTGTTTCTTAGATTTTTTTTAATTAGAGAAAGTCTGATCACATCATGGCAAACTTTCCAGACTGCAGGAAACTCGGATTATAGAGGAAGTAGGAGGGGAAGAAAAATTGTTGCAGGTTAGTCAACGTAATCTGCAGGTGATAGCGCAGTAAAGGGCTGCAAGTTAGGTCTCCTGCATTATGTTTTTGGCTTTTCAGTTGATCTCAAGTTAACTACTAAATTACACATTTTCAAACATGGGTATGTAGTTTACATCCAGATTTATGAGGTTATGTGTTTGTATACAGTAATCAAGTCATTACATGCATCAGTATCTTTTTATAAGCTCCTTTCAAACCAAGCATAGGAAAATATGTTACTCTCAAGGAAATGCATGCATTTTTATTGGCACAATTCTGAGTCAAGATTTTAAAGATTTTCAGTTGAAAAATGGGTATTATAATGACATCTAACACAACCTACCTGCCTGACAGCAATGTTGCAGGTTTTAATGGATGACTGTTCACAAAACACTTGGAAATTTTTAGATGAGGGCTGGCTATGGTAGAGCAAGGTGCTTGCATTATAGTGCAATTTACACAGCTACAAATAAATAAACAGTAGAGAAAAGTAGAATAAAAAATAGATAATTTAAAACACTTTCTTAAAATAATCACCACTCTGTGAAAGGATAAACACAGTATTCAACAAGAAACCTGAAGCTTTAGTGCTCACAAGGTCCTATGGCCAAAGACATTTGAAAGAAAAAAAATACATGAAATATGTTTTACTAATATTATCTTCAACACATGAAACTGTGCATGACTTCACAATGTATTCGCACTTATTTTAGTTCGCTTCAGAAAGCAAACTGTGGACATCAGAAAGGAAACTTCATTTTTTAAATTTATTTTTTGACGGGGGGTGGTGGCACAGTCAAATCTTCAGAGCCAGAAAGAAACTGGTAATACTTGGTTCCATTGTGTGAAAACGTACTGAGATTCATTATCTTCATCCTGACATTTGAAGACCCAGCATGTGGTTCCTATGTCCATTTTTTAAGAGTGTGCAATGCACTAGCATCAGAAAATGTGGAGACATATGTTCTTAGGAGACTGGGGGCTGGGAAGAGAAATCTCAAAAGCTGTATTGGCTTCATGAGCAGCCACAGGAACATGAAAAAATACAGACCACATTTTTATTTAAAATACAGGACATTTCTACTATCAGCATTACATAAAAGGACTGTGGCATAATTACAGACCAGCTCTAATATTTTAAGTATTTTGCTTGCTCCTTCCCTGTGCAACAGAAGGTGATGCTTTGGCAAATGCAACGTGTATCAGAACACAGTGCAATAAAAAGATAGAAAAGCCTGCTCTGAACCTAAAGTGAGGAAAGTTTCCCTTAAAGCAGTTTTCTGGATATTATTCTGGCTGAGCCTGAAATGTGTAGTGGAATAGGTGTAGTTAATGTCACAGCTAGAGAGGGGATAAAATTCAAGAAGTGGAATAAAAGGTTACTGAAATTTCCATCCAAAAAAGTAGTGTGCAGCAAAATCTATGTATCTTGAAGAAACCATACAGAATCCATGTCAATATTTCTGTGTTGGCCTATGTTCAACCTGCTATCGTTATTTACTGGTGAAGGGGTTGAGAAAAATCCTACTTTTGAAAATCTTGTTCTTGTCTCTACTGTGCACTTCCACCTTTTCTTTGTTTCCTGTCCTCCTATGTATTTATCCTTGTGACATGCTTCTAACATTGCAGGAGGTTTTCCAGCTCTGGCTGCTGTGGAACAGAACTGACGGCTGCCTTGCTGACACTTCTTCTACGGTGAGGGGTCATTTCTAAGCAGGAAAGCCAGCACCCGCATGCACATTGGATCTCAAACATCAGAGGCAGGAATGACAGAGACTCAATCATTGCTTAAGCCCTCAAAGCAGAGTCACTTTGGAACTTTATTTTGGTGAATGAGAACTAGAATGAGAGCAGAAAGCTATATATTTTCTTAATAGGAACTAAAATGAAAGCGACAGTTTTGGCAGAACTGGAACTGAAAGGTCAACTTGTGTAAAGAATGAGAATTTTTTAAAAAACACTATTCAGTACAACTGATTTTGACTGAATTTGGTTGTTATACAAAGACAAAAACTACAATCCCACATATGTACTTGCATATAGATATATATATAAAAAAAACTCCTTTCTTTACCCTAAGAGTAAATTTCCATATACATTTTTTTTTTAAAATGTATGCATATATCCATTGGAAATCAGGTCTGAAAATGAAAATGTGAAACTTAAAATCATGTTTTCTTTAAGAAACGAACAATGATACATGCGGAATAGAGTAAGAATTTATATCAATTCGTTATCATGGATATAAAATAACAGTCCTTTACTTAGCTTCACCATTAATCTCTTGAACTACTTGTGGGTGTGGATGCAAACGGCATTTTAATGGATGAAGGAGTAACAAAGCCCACTTAGTATGGTCAATTCTGGTAACAGAAATAGGGCACTGAGAAACAGTGAAAAGCAAGCAAATGGGAGACCATGGGGGCTTGTGGTTAGTTGTGTTGTCAGAGAGGTCTGATGTACTGACAACAACCATACCAGACAGTGCAAAGAGCAGAGGCACTACCTTGTTAAAAGGAGGGCAGGCAGATGGAGAGACAGACTGACTGACTATAGAGGACCCAGGAAAGATACAAGCAAGAAGAATGGCCTGGCAGAAAGAAAGTTTAAATCAATTGCAAAGAGACAATTGAGAGGAGATGTGATAGCAACATATAGATTCATGAATAAAACTGAAAACAATGTTACTTAAAACTGTAATTCCTTGCTTTTCCTGTGGTTTAAAACCTGTGGGCCTTCCATGACATCTGCAAGAGGCAGCCTAAAACTGAGTGAAGGAAATACTTTATCACATGAAGTATAATTAATTTGTGGAATTTATTGTCATAGAATGAAGATACCAAAATTTTTAAGGATTCAAAAACAATCGGAAGGAAAAAATACATTTAGATACATTAAACACAAAGAACCACCCACGTCAGTCAACCATGTCTTCGTCTTGTTCTTACATTTTTCACAAAAATATCTGCTAGTGACCATTGCCATACGTAGGATACTGGGCTAGATGGAACTATTATCACTAAGTATGTCTGGTTTTGAATCCTTGGTTACTTGGTACCTTACAGGTGTGTTTGCTAAATAAATGGTGATTTAGGACAGCGTGACAGCTACAGAGGAGGCTACAATGCATGCAGTCTTCTGTATGATTTTTTTTCCACAAAACAAAGTGGTACAACAAAGTTGGGTGTTTCTTTTGTCTTTCACGGTTGTTAACAAAATGTATAAAATATGCATTCGCAATTAAATCAGTTGGTAGTTTAGGAGTTCCACTCTAACTGGGGAGCACGACAAAGTTCCAAGTGAGTGGGGAGTAAAGACCTGAAGAGGGAAATAACAGAAGCTAGAGAAGGAACAGTATTTGTCAAAACATGTCCACTTGCTTACAAAGACAGAGCACAAGACTTAAGAAGGAAAATGCAAACTTTGATTTAGGATTCTGTTCTTCTAAGTAATTAAAACAGAAAAATGCACCTATGTCTGGGGTAAGAATCCACTTGAAAACGAACAGTCAACACGGAAACAGTGTTTGTCTAAGATGTTTCACCTTGCCTTGTTTCGGTTCCATTAGAGAAAGGGCTGAAAGAAAAATGACAGTATGTATTGGTTCACAGGAAACAGCCAAGTGGATGGCATAATTGCCATTATCTCAATCAGTTTACAGGCAAATAAACATGATAACAGTGCATCAGCAAACTAGTGGAACCAAAATATGTCACAGTGTGCCTACTTAATGAAAAATTCTTAGGTATTTTCTACTTCTATTTTCTGCAGAGATCTAATATCCCATGCATTTTTATACTGCTGAACAGATTTCATAAAAACGTAAGTGGGATATTCCCAGCAGAACCTGTGTTTCTGCCAAGGATGGAGTCACAGTTACACAAAACTACACAGGCAGCAATATAGAAAGGTTTATGACTGGCACAGGTGAAAAAAGCCATCTAACATTTGGACTAGCCAACAGACTACAGATTAAATAAAGACACTGGGAGGTTTCCCTCACGCTTTACACCCAGGGAGGCACTAGCAGGTTTCTCACTACTGACCAGAGACCAGCAGCAAGTCATGTTCTACTACATGCGTTCTGAGGACTTGCACATGATATACACTGTGTAGTCAAGCCATAGGGGCTCTGATTAAATGGTGAAAAACCTTTCCTCTTTTTCCACTGGCTCCTCTGCTTTCTAAGAGCTTCTGTTCTTCATTGACTTAGGAACCTAACACCCATCTCAGCTTTGCCTTCATCTTTCCTTTTCTCTACTACAATTACTTTGGCCTGTTCCTTCATCAAAGAGCAACCAGTCCTCCTCCCCATAATGTTCAGCTCCCATCTCAAACTTTCCTTCTAACTTATTCAGTCAGGCCTTGTAACCTTTCTTCATTTCTCTTCACTTGTCCCTTTTAATATTTCCGTATTACATTTTACATAGAGTGTCTTACAGCTGCTGTAGCCCATCTTTCCATTTCTCAGTCACATATATATCTTTAAAGCACAGAGGCAAGTTCCAAGCAAAAAGGTCTTCGTTCTCTTCTCCAGGCTTTGAATTAAGCATTCAGCTCAAATTTTTCATGACAGTTCTCTCACAGTGACAGCTCATAAAGAGGCACCAGAGTAGGAATAATTTCTACTTCTACGTAGCTTAGGATTCAGACAAATCACAGGTCTTCCAGCTGGGCCCACTGATGACACATTTGAAGGGTCCTGGTGCAGCAGGATGGAGGTATAATAATAGGAGTTGTTACAGACCACAAGGAGGGTGGAGGAGTCAGAAGAAAAAGAGGATTTATAGGAAAGAAATACCAGAAATTTAAAAAATGACAGAGCTCAGAATACTCTCCCAAAACAAATCAAATCACATGCATCATTAATTTTTCAGTATTTGTGCTTAAATGCTCGTGTCCACAATTTCACCGGCAAAGCTAGGAATGCCAAGAGCATGTATGACCATTGCACTCAGAAGTCAATGTCATGCTTCTTTTACAGCCTGCCACACATCGTGATGTGTGCCAATGGAAAACAGCCCATCCTTTTACTGGTTCAGGGAGGAAATATTGATCAGATTAATGTAATTCTCAGCTAGATATTTTGTCTGACTTTTTCAAACACTATAGAACCACTAGCCATTTTATCTTGCTATTGAGTGGTAGCCCCTCGCAGGTGAGATGGCCACCTGAGTGCAGAGGCACAGAAAGCTGGGCTGCACCATTCTCTGCTCTTACTGGACTCCTGGGCAGTACATGCCTCAGGTAAAACAGTTTGGATACACCTGCTGCTGCTGGACGGCGTTTAGCACAATGCTAGTTGTTCCACATGGGAACCAAGGCAGACTAACAGGGATCAGATGAAGGTCAGTGCACTTATCAGCTAGCAATTCAAAAAGCATTGGGGCAGTGGGGGGTGAATTCCTCTCCCTATGGATAAAGATGTCCTTGAAAAAGATCCATGTGATACTTCTACCAGCCTGAGTACTGAATCTGCACCTGAGTTAATTATGCAAAAAGGTGGATATGGAAATAGTGAAGAAAGAAAAGCTGTTCTTATTGAGAACAAGAAGAGTATAGCTGGAAAAAAGACCACTTTCAATACCCAGAGCTAAGGACTTTCCTCACATCAGCTTCCTCTATAGTCTCTAAAATTAATTCTGTTTTATTTGTCTTTGCAATTTGTTTTTAATAAAGCTAAAGTTTGCTACCTCCACCTTTCTAAAAATGAATAGATCTATGTTATAGTGTGTCCCATAGCCTAGCAATGATCTTTGTGCTCATTAATACTTCAGGAGGACTGTGTGTCCAGACTTGACATTTTCCCAGCATTTTTTCAGATGTTCTTTCTTCAGAATCTTTTCCATCTATCTATATATATTTTAATATTTATATTTAATATTTCTTGAATACGTGTATGAGGACTTCTGAAGTCATTACTAGCGACCAAATAATTGTATCACACTACAATATCTAGAGTTAGGGGTTGTAAAATGGTGTGCTATTAAGAGTCTATGATTATAATATCTTACTGGAGGGTCATAAGGCATGGATGGACAACTGATGGAGAGGCTAAGGTTAAGAGCTCTGAAGCTTTACCCTGCAGCAGGTAGCAGACTGCTTGGAGATTGTCACTGGATTCAATGCATGCTACTTTCATTTTTGTTTTCTTGTTCAACTCTCTGATCATTAGAAACTGTTGGATTGGAAAGTTTGTTGCAACCAAGGAACCAATTTCTCTGCACTTTTTATAAAGCTTCTCTCACCAGGATAGAGAAGCAATCTATGGTAGATGGAGAACAAAGAGATAGGGTTGCATATTATTGTTAGTAGGTATGTGGAGTTGTCAAGTTTTGTATTTGAAAACAATGAAAATGCAATGTAATCAAAGCTTCCACAGGGAAAAGCAAATAAAAACTAAACTGCTACTTCCATTTGGCTTTTAGTTATACAGCCAACATGAGCAGAATACACATACAAAACTGCTCTTGCCTGAAAAGTAACATCAGAAGTTAAAGTCCTTGTGCATATATGCAACTTCGTCCTCAGAAGTGCTAGCAGATGACTTTAAGTGCTTCTCACACACTAAATTCTCCAAACATAATCCTCCACAATGTTTTCGTAAATTAATTGAATTAACCTGAGCTCTGTAAATAAAAGTCCAAATGAATACATGTTAAACACAGACAGCAAAGTTCACAAACAATGTCAGTTCTAAGAGTTTTTACCAAAAGTTAGAAAACAGTAAGAATGATGCAGTTTTTTAGGTTTCCATATCCCAAAAGACTCCTTATCTGTTGCACTGTATTTGAAAATATTGGCAGCTGTTACATATCCCATTCAGGAGAGAAGGGACTTAGAAAGTTATATTAGAATAGTAGATGGTCCTAATAGTTGCTGTACAGGCTTTAGTCTGCCTTACTCTATGAAGGCAGCCACCACACTCCTTCCAGATCTTCCTTAAGCTGCAGTTTGTTGTGTATATTGCAATAAATCATTTCTGTTTCCTGAATGGGATTTCTTTGCCTAAGCATCTCAGATACTTCAGTGTATCTTGACTGTAGCTGCCTCTTAAGAAGAGAACAGGCACCCTGAGGAGTCCCCAGATTCCAAAGGCTACCTAAAACCTGAACAGTCATTTAAAATTTAAAACCTGGATTATTTGTCTAAAAGGATTTTAATACTAGGTTGTGATCATTCCTACTGGACAAATTTGGTTGAACAGATATTTACAAGAAATTCTGAGGAGGGTTCTGTCCAGATTTGTAGCAAATCCATTTAAAAATTAGAATAAGAGTAGCTTCAAAACTTTTCTGCTTATGACCAGATTTGGATATCTTTATTTTACACAAATTTAGCAAGAATTAATGCAGGCAATCTTGAAGCTGTTCATGTTCATTTGTAATTCTTCTAGTTAGAGGCAGTAAAGAGTGTTCCAAAAGAAACACCATGTATAAAGATTATTCAGCTTGAGACAAGCAACCAATATAGAGACTGTGGAAATAACAGGTTTGTGACAAAAAAATTGTTGAAACAACGTGTCATTTTAACACTTTCTATATCTTGGACCGCTATTTTATCACTTTATAGGTCATTCATAAACCACAGGATTTATCAGGCTGAGTTATGTCATCATTCCACACTTTTATTTCTCTAAACACCAATTTCAAAATAAACTAAATTATAACCTTTTTTTCACTGCTAATAAGTTTTTCCTTTTAAACCTAAAAAAAAACCTCTACAAGTTTTTCAGAGTTATTAATTAGTATAGCATTATTGGGTAAACCAAAAATTAGAACTAATCATTGGTCTTTGTGAAGGAAAGTCATTAATATGAAATCTAAAACTCTTACATTTCTTCTTTGCTCTGCCCACTCTTTTGTCTCAATTGTAACATGTGCCAATGAATTCCACAAGGTGATTATTCATGCAAAAAAAAATTTGTGTTGATTTGTCTTGTTGAGTTTGCAACAATTTATGCTAATATTATGTCATTACCATATTTTTATATATAATTATTTGTATTTATCTTAATTCAATTCCATCCCACATATATTCAATTATACATTATTGGCTTTGTTCTTTTCTGTTTAGTTATTTCCCTCATCCATCACTGCACATAACAAAGATAATTTCATAGAATTTTCCTTGATGGCACCTAAGGTCACATTACTGAGCTGCAGCAGTGAATTTGGAACAGCAATGAGCAGGAAGAGGGTTTTTTTTCATTTTCTTCTGATTTACTTTGTACCTCACACTTCTTGGCAGAGAGGTCATTTACTGCAGTGCTGCCATTCACTGAAATTGTGAAATTTCTAGTGACAGTTTTACTGCTGTGCCCTCGTCCTAGCATTCTGCTCACCACAGCACCGGAATTGGCAAATCAATTGGCAGAAGCGGCAACATGCCCATACATCACCCACATAGGCGGTTGCCATCAGCATGGGTGCACACCCAGACCCAGGAGATCAGAAGTCCGTTTTACTGGACTCACCAAGTAGAATGTAATCTCTTAAGACTTTTTGAGTAACCACTTTCTTCTCTCAGGTCTTGTTCAAATACCTAATGTCCACCAGCTTCAAAGGTCAGCAGTATACATCTCACTCCCTGTTTTCAATTACATTGATAACTACACTTTAAAGAGATCTAGACCATTACTATAAACTGTTTTTACATGGAGGAACCAGGTATCCTTATCCTGCAATCCTAAAACTAACATACGCAGAAAAACCTTTAAACAGTACTTTGCAGCACAGTAGTAAGTCTGTTGTAATTTAACATCAACTAAAAATAAATTTTTGTAACTTGTGTTTCTGTGACTTTATCTCCCAAGAAAGCATATCACTCTTGTGCCAATGTATTAGTACTGCAATAGACTCCAGTATGATAGCCTTTGTTTGACCAGAAGGAAGAAGTAAGGTAAAACAATTTGCACAGAGGCAGTGAGAGAATGGAAGGTTTCACCTCTTTTCTTACTACCCATGGATCGCTATCCCTTCTTAATATGTGGCACAGCTTTTAGAAGTGCCTTGGCTGTGCTGAACTTTTTTTTCCCACAAGTGTTCAGATGTAATAAACACTGACACATTTTGCAAGTGGTATTTAAACAAAATTCTAATTACATTTCATCTTGAGATCTGGGGATATTTTACGTAATCAGAGTCTTATGGATGAGTTTATGTGGCAAGCAAAGCAGAAGTAAAATGCAGCACTTCTGATCTGACTGGTTTTACCTCTCTCTTGCACTCGTTTCAGACAGACAAAAGTCACCACACAAGAGCAACTCCCCTGACTCCAGTAGGGTATTTAAGAGTATTTAATCTTCTCAGAGCATTGTTTTAAAGACACAGCACTGAAACAGGGAGCAACTCCTTATGGGATAAGTCAACTGGAGCAAAGAGAGCAATATTCCAACAGTACAAAAGCATTCCCAAGGGACCCAGAGACAGCCTGTATCAGCAGTAAATCTGGGGGGGCGTGAGTGTGTGTTTATTAAGAGATTCATACTGTGTTAAGTGTGTGTCCTGTATGTGTCTGACATGTTTTCAGAGAGTTCTATTTTCTTCTATAGCATTGTGTTTATTTGTTTGATACAGGACATCTGGGAGAAGAAGCTAAAACATATACATACCTTGGGGAAGAAAATAAGAATAAGCAAACCTATGGAATGTCTGGGCTACAGGATACAAATCCCACAGGATCTAGAGAGCACACATCTTTCCTCACAATAAATGGTAACCAGCTGAATCTACTCTTTTATGTCTTTGCAGCATTCGAGCTTCTATAGTCAAAAAACTAATGGAATCTGAAGAGACATAGACTAAGCTGCTACAAAATAATAATGAAATATTTTCATATGTATATCTTTTATGCTTGGCAAAAAAAGAGAAAACACTTCTCTGTAGTACCTACATGTTTCCTTCTGACTGTAACCCTCCCACAAATTCTCTTCTGTGATTCAGACTATGTGCTAGAAATTAATTTTCTATTGTTCTCGTGAGAGTCTGTGCATTGCACTCATCTCAGTAACTCTGTTGCTTTCATACAATTTTTCTTGTCGAAGGAGGGGAAAAGGCTTCTTATAGGAAACAGCAAAACACACACAACAATATAAACACAGCAAATCAGCAGTAAAGTATGCAAAGCTTGAAGCTGTGACAGATACACTTGACTTGATATTAGGAAAATAAAAATAGGGAATTCCTTAAATCCTGAGTAGTATTGACTGGGAGAATGGCTACATCAAAAATTAGGTCACACAGGTGAAGAAACACCTTACTTTGCTGCACAGAGCAAGGGTTGGCCCCTAAACAGGAAAACTTGTGAAGTTATTCTCACAGAATGTCCTCAATGTAGATTAAAATTACAAACAAATCATCCTGCTAAAACACCACCCCTACATATCAATCAAGGAAAAACTTTGTGGTCTTCATGGCAAATTGATAA
Source organism: Fulmarus glacialis (assembly GCF_000690835.1). Taxonomy (NCBI): domain Eukaryota; kingdom Metazoa; phylum Chordata; class Aves; order Procellariiformes; family Procellariidae; genus Fulmarus; species Fulmarus glacialis. The sequence goes on along the minus strand of NW_009190856.1, from coordinate 1,405 downwards.
TATCGGACCATTCAAACCCTCTGTAGGATATTGATACATCCTCACAGGAGTGGAAGTAGTTTCCAGATTGCTTATGGTGACTAAGTGCCAAAAAGGCTGATGCACAAAATACTGTACGAGGGCTATCACTTTGGTTCTCAAGTCTACCGACTCCTGATGTCATCTGAAGTGATAACGGCTCGCACTTCTCATGTAAGAAAGTGCAAGAATGGGCAAAACAAGAAGAAATTCAATGGGTATTCCACATGCCATATTATCCTCAATCAAATGGGATGGTATAAAGAGCTAATGGCTTATTGAAAAAGAGCCTTAAGCCACACGAGGCCCAGTGGGATACTTGACTCTCCGAAGTACTTCATCAATTAAATATTTGGTATGGGCCCATTGGGAGCCCTGTGAGCCAAGCATTTTGGCAAAGCTTAACTTGATGCTCTACCTTCTGATGAAAGAAAATATCCAATAGCATTACAGCCAGGACAACCTGTCATGGTAAATTTACCACAAATTGGAACTGTACCTATGACTGTAACTAAAACTCGTGAGCCACTTGCCTGGGAAGCTACTGATAGTGGTGCAAAACATAGAATTAGTGCACGGTGGATTTTTCCTTCTTTCTAAAGGGGGTAACCTGTCTGGAACCCACCGAGACCAGTCTATTTTAACTTTTTGTATTACAGCCTCCTCCAAGATGAAAGTAAGATTCATATTACTGCTGTTGAAGATTTCAATAATACTTTCGTTCCCGTGAACCACCTGTCTGAACTTAATCATCACTCAAGAAATCAGCCATGATTGTGTCAACACCCATCTTGTTACTAACAGACAATAATATAAATGTGACTTGTAAATCACCTGTTAATAAGGGATATATGTATGTTATGATTATTCAAAAACTTAATCATCACTCAAGAAATCAGCCATGATTGTGTCAACACCCATCTTGTTACTAACAGACAATAATATAAATGTGACTTGTAAATCACCTGTTAATAAGGGATGTATGTATGTTATGATTATTCAAAATAACTCTTACATGCCATATAGAAAATGCTGTAACATAAGTCGTTGCTTAATACATGACATAGTGAAGGGACATTATGATGTTGAAGTATCATACAGATGGAACGCTCTAAAGGGATGCAATGTAATACTAGGAACAATATCTCTCAGGATCACTAAACCTATCACAACGATGTCAGTGCCTACTTTGAATACTCCCCCCGGTTTTAGTAAGGAGTCTTACTAAAGATACTAACCTAACACCCCACAGGATGGTAAACAGAAATGCTGTGTTCATGTTACTATTCCAAATCCTAACAATAACCAGTGGCCATGGTTTCAAGCTCATGTTAAGTATACCGGCACTATGGGAATAATCCCTAGTAAGGGAGATTTAAATCTTTCC
>NW_009190855.1:12738-37986 GCF_000690835.1 Fulmarus glacialis | reverse complement strand
CGGGGGGAGGGCGGGGAGGAGGGGGGAAGGAGGAGGAGGAATAAAACAGTGCAGGATGATTCACTGAAACTATTTCTATGGTTTAGGTTTGTAGTGCCAGAACTAAAATAACCGTGGTCAAAGATCCTCAGACAGAATGTTTATTCTGAATTACTGATGTCTGGTGGATTCCAACCTAAATTACTTTTGGGGCATTGCAAAATGAAGCGTTTATTTTAAAATTGTAGTTATCTCTTTGCATCCCCAGTCTCCCGAAAGTGTGAAACTGGGCTATTCTGGAATGAAAAAAAATGGTCAGCTCTTACTATATTTTTTCAGCTGGACATTGTGTATACTTGTGGAATGCATCTGCACAAATACGATACTTCTTTTACGTTCGGGAAGTGATATTTCAGAACAAGCTCTTGTAAAACAATATTCCATTTTCTGTGGTTTGGGGAGAAGCAAACGCAAAATTTAGATTTCTTCCTTTTTCATACATGAACTCTGTAATAAACAAAACTAACGCCATAAAGCAGATTTACAATGCTGCTATTGTGTGGGGTTCAGCACAACTACAAAATATTACGTTGAGCAAAATTAATGCTGTTGAAAATATATGTTGCCAGCAGCTTGGATAATTACAAGGAAAGGCAGTTAGTAATGAATTCCTTTTACTCAGAATTCAAATCTCGGGACTGAATGTTGCCCATTATTGCAGTTCAAAGGCAACTATCTCTAGAATTGTTCTTTTAATGTTTGCTCGATGGTTTTAGTTGTTCTTTTCTTGTAGGCACACAATTGTTGTCTTGATCTTTGTGATAAAAAGAGCTACACTGGAGCTTTGTAGTGAATCCAGTTGGCTTGGTAATGTGCCCGTAGACAGAATTCCAAAGTGGGAAGACAAAAGCTTAGAAAATATAAGGCTGAGAGCTGTTTGTTCGGGGCTGTGGGAATCTAACACAGACCTACAAAACCAATGAGCTCTCTCCATTACATCCACATTCATAAAGTAACTATCCAGTTCTACGCTTTTTTGTCTTTTCCCAAACCAGAGTTTTAACCACACTTTAAACAAATGTGGCAACTTTTTTGTAGCTCTGCTTCTACCAAAATTCCCAGTGTGCTATAATTCTTTCCCTTCACGTTAAAGCTCCATTAGCTTAGCTTGTTCAAATTTGCATTTATTTCCCTGAATAACTATGCGTCAAGAGAAAGGGTTTCGCTTAAACAGACAAAAGCAAAATCTGCTTTTAAAACAAAGTGTCAGTTTTCACAGGATCACAAATTACATTCCAAAGATATTTTATAAGGCTTTCCAAAAATAAAATTAGAATGCATGTCTGTCATTTATATCTTAATTGAAAACATGGGATTCTAGGTTGTATCTGAGTAATCTGTTGCATCTGTAGGTCTCAAAGGACTTTGTAAAATGCTCTGTAAAAGCTGAGGCGCAGAGGCTGAGGCACAGAGATTGTGTTCCTAGTCAGAGACAGAATGAGGAACAAAACATGGGGCTGGCAACAGCAGCTGCACCATATGTCTTGCTATACTGCTACACTGAAATGCAAAACAGGAGCAAAGGAGCTAGCAGAAGGACAGAGAGGGAGGAAAAGTGAGCGAGGCTTGGCTACCTTCTCAGCAGCTGGAGTAGCAGCTCGTTGCTGGTGGCCTTCCTTAAGCGCAACAGCAGCTGACTTGAATGACAGAATGACAGCTAGAGCAAATGTGTGTCTGTCATTCCAGATGAATGATATTTGGCTGGCGCTTTGTGGCAGGATTTACACTTAAGAGAACCTTTGGAAAATATGCAAGGAGCCAATACCATAAAAGTCCACTGAGCCGAGATAAACTCAGAGTGGGTCAGCAAAACTGAGAAAACATTAGTCATATTGTTTCAGAGGAGAGGCTAGCTGCCCTTTTCAAGGTGTCCAGATATTGACAGGCAAACATGCTTCAGCAAAGGCAAGAGGTTACCCATTCCTCAAGCCACAGGAAAAAGTACTGTGGGACCAAATCTTACCAGAAACAGGTGTTGCCTGTGGCACAGGCATGAAATGTTGAGGTATCTTAAGTTCTCCCTACCTTCACTTCTTCCCTGAGTAATAGGACAGTGTGGAGACCTTGAAGATTACCTCGAAGTTACATGTCAAGGTCAGCATCTACTGGTGCCTTTGTTCTTTTTCTTCTTTTTTTGAGACCAAATATAAGTCAACACATCAATCATAAAGTAATACAGTCCATTAAAAAGACACGGGTGAGATAGGAGAGAGGGGCAATGGTGACACCTCACTCCCCTGATAGATAACAGGATATTTTGCTTCATAACACAAAGCTATCAATAATTACTGTCTGTGGCTTACAACAGCTTTCTGCTTGCAGAAGCACTTCTCTGTTTTAGACCAACTCTTGCCACAGTGACCTGTGCAATCGCTCAGCTACTCAGTCACCTGAAACCTGTTTACATTGCTCTTCCTATTGTACACGGTTGGTAAGTGGGTAGGCATGCACAACATCACAGGCACAAACAGGAATAACCTGACGGTCCTCAAAAAGGCTGTATGGTCAATGCCCTTGCATTCGCATCCTTTAGACTATGATCAGATTTTACACTAGGCCCAGGACTTCAGTGCCCCGAATTGACTGCTGACCTTGCAGGTTGAATGATAACGAGTTGCAGATTGCCGTCAGGATCATGTCGCTAGCTGACAAAGGGAACTTGGGACTGGCCTTAGTCAAATAACAGAAATGATCAGGCAGAATCTGTAATCAATATATCTCCCACTTATTCCTTTGGTTTAGTGCAAAATGGAAAGATGCCCCACCTTCTTTCTGTAGAACCAGATTTTTGGCCATGGAGACAGCTGCCAGTCTTTTAACAGAATTTCTTCTGTTTTAGTTCACTAGGAAGTAATCCTAAAAAAAGCTAATGCTCAAGAAGCTTTTTATGTTGAGATAAGTCCTGATTGCTATGAAGATAACAGCTACCACAGCTTTCAAGGAAAGCCGTTCCACTAGCAGCAAGTGGACTTTTCTGTGCGGAATTAAATGTCTGGGTAACCCCACTAAAGAATATGAGGAACCATATTGTCACAGTGAGTGATGTTGGGAGGAGATCTTTGAATCTGACAGGACTTTTCTAATGCTGCTCTTCTCGACTTACAGTCTCTGTACAGAGTAAAAGCTTGGCATTGTGTACTTGAACAGAAATAGCAAGGAGAATGGCTGAATGGAGGCATCTATTAATTTCGCATTAAATAACTGACCTGGTATCTCCTGGGGAGTTAATTGTGATTGAAAATGTTATTTCATGGCTACTCAATGAGCTATATAAAAACCTCTTTAAGGAGTCTACTAATAAGAAATAACTTTTCCTCTTCAGTTCAAATATCTTGAACCTGATTTATGGATGACCTGAAATCTTAGTTGCACTCTATCCGCTGTTTATTTTGATTAGTTTCAGTAGCTTCACTGATACCATCCAGGCATGCCCAAAATGAACCACCCTGGTGTCGTATTTTACAGTTCTGAAAACCTGTATCAGTGTCTATGTGATTTTTTTAAAAAAAAAAAAAGTCTTGATTGATACTCTCTGGCACTTCATTTGGTTAAATAGCTTTAAAAACATAACAAAAAAGCTCTTGTTTCCTACCCATGCAAAAAATCTGTTTTCTGTGTTAAAATTAAAATATAATTTCATGTTCAATGGCTTTTTTGCTGGCTGTTTATCTAACCTTACCTCTCTAAGCTTTACAAAAGACAGGCCATTTTATTTCTCATTTGAATTCGTCTAACTGCGTGTAGTAAGTGGGCAACATACAAGTCATATTACACTTCTATTCTTGCTACTCTTTGCCTTCACTAATTACAGTCACTCCTGAAAACACGTCAGCTGTTAGAAGCTTCTCATCAGACATGTATTTCACTTTTAACAAACACTTCTGCAATTTCGTGATCATTTTCTGCAATACATCTTCCTAAAATTTGTGGTCTGTTTCCATCTCAACTGATTTCTGCCTGTAAACACATTTATGAAGTTGCTCACAACCATAAGCAATTGCCATTCCTCTCCCCTTCAATTAAAGCATAGCCCTATTGCATTGTAGTTAGGGTTCAAGAAGCATTTGGAGTTAATTTGTTAAAAGAACAGATGTCCACACATGTAATGTTAAAGTGACTCAGACGTGACATCCCTTGTTACTCTCCAGCTATCTTAATGCAGGTGCTTTGTAATGCTCTTGTTTAATTCCCCATAGTTTCTTTGCAGCACTTACCTAGTGCTGTCCTCCCCTGTTCACAGATACTACTCTGTATAAGTTCTATGAAAAATTCAGGGTGCATGTGTACCCATGAAACTCTCCAAGAGTTAGTCTGAGACTTTCTGTTTAGAATTTCTTGCAAATCTTTTGCTTCTACTTAGGAACACATGTGATAGGCTTATGTCCTCCTGGGTCATCAAATCCAGTCTGCTACCATTATAATTACTCCTCTTTCTTGGCTCCTTCCACAAATTTTTCAACTTCTTTAAAGTTCTTGCTCCTACTATTTCTATCGGAAGGCTATATCAGTTTGGCAAACTAATAGTCATGATAGGTAAGATTATCCATTTTTTGATAATAGATACAATTTTCTAAACAGAGAAAGACATTTGTTAACGCAGCAGGAAGTAACTTGAAAATCCCATGTTCAATTTACCTCTTCCTTACTTATCTCTGTGCCTTCAACTATTCCTTCCTCCAGAATTTGTTCTAAAACTTTGCAAGTTCTTGAGGTTAATTCTTGTCTTCTTAAATACAAGTATTTAATTTGCATTTTGTATGCCAACCATCCCTCAAGTTGGTTAATTAATTTTAAAAAACACTTAGTAATGGACCTGCAGCTTCCTAGGCAGGATCTCTCAAGACTCAGGGTGGAGAGTAGTTAGCCCATTTATCTTGAGAACTATATGAGTCAAGACGTACTCCAATCTCATAGCTGTGAGATTTACTTCCATGTGATGAAGCAAAACATCTTGTTCAACTCAAATATTTTTCAAACAGGAAAATTTTTTCCTCAAAAGCTTATTTCCATTTTAATTAACACCAGGTATGCATGTTTTGATTTTTCTTGATCAAACTGAAGAATTGATTATTCACTGATATTTAATTTGAATCAAATAAATGCAAAATCTTGTTCTCATTTATCAGTGCAAGATAAATAAAATTATCTTTATAATTCACTGCCCAATTTATAGTATATGACTGTGAGCATACATAGCTGCATAATATAAAATGATTTTTAGAAGTATGATTTTTTTGTTAAAACTGTTTTAAGGTGGTCTTTGAAAGAGAAAGCTTACACTTGTCTATCACTCCTTACCTTAATCGACCCTACGAATCTTAAACTGCCAAGGACCTCCCTGTTTCTATGCAGATAAATGACTAAAAAAAAAAATCTAGTTCTTACCATTCCCTTATTTCCTTACAGGATTCTGTTACTAAGAGGAGGACTGATACCTGAGATAACATTTTTTCTGTCCCCAGCTGAGATTACTGAGAATGGTGACGCTTGGACTGCTGCAGACTGAGCTCATCAGTCCTCTGGGATTCATCTCCTGTTACCTCACTGGTGTCAAATAGTGTTTAGAAATCAGTTCAGGTGACTTATATAGGAATATCTTTAATGTTTTTCCCCCTGAAGATCTATAACAGTTCTCTCTTCCACTACTATGTCTGTATCTTTTGTCCTTTTACAATTACATCCCTGCGTAAACCATTTCATCTAAGGCATGTAACATCCAAACAGTGCACAAGGAATATAGGAATAGTATGCCATGACTATTACACAGGAAGAGAAAGCAAAATCTAGAATAAAGACTCCCCTTACTGATCAAGTTTGTAGGTCCCAATAGCATATATTTTCCTCAGAGTATCGTGTTCAAACTGCTCTGCTTGGAAGTACTCTCAGTGTACTCTCAGTGAATGTTTTGAACACAGATACTGAACATTACTTCAAATGATGTGACAGAGGAAAATATAGTGTGCATTTAAAAACAACAAACAAACCTAACAAAGACAGTACTACAAATCCAAATACAATACATACGGTATTTTCATGTTTATGTTTTTAAAAGCTTTTAAGACACCATGTTTAACAGGCCATTTCAGATGTTAACAACCAACTTATTTGAAGCTGTTTATAGTATATAAGCACATAAAGATTAAGAGTTCTATGCTTCATTTTCTGAGTAGCAAAATGTGAAGTAATTCAAGCAGGAAGATTCTGGGGTAAGAGAATCAGTTGCATTGCAGCTGAAATAGTGTTCTGCCTTTAGAGAGAAAAATACAATTCACTCTCTTCGTACTGAGCCATTATGTTGTATGCTTCCAGAAAATACACGTATGCATGCTTATTAACATTTTCTAATTCAAATTTTTAATTGAATAGAAACTGCTCCTCTGACTGCATCTGTTTCTGTCAAATGCACAGATACTTCTCTTTATAATGCCCTTCCTCCACCAGAGATCCCTGAGCTAATTCATGACACTTGACATTAATCACATGCACAGATCAACAAAGACTTTGCTTTCATATAAAAACTAATTTAGAACATATTTCTAAATTACTGCTTGTTATTGCAGTCAATTTAATTAGCTAGTTAATGACAATATCTGTTCATAATCCAAGTAGTCAAAAATACCAAGTTCAGTAATTAGACCATATAATTCCTTAACAACTCAATTTTATAATGGAAAAGTGCTGTGCTTTAAGTCAATTTGCTTCTAATACTCTCCTATATTCAAAATTAGAAATTCCTTAGTGTATTCTTTTGACATTCAAAGCTTGAGAGAGAATATTTGGGTTAGAAAGCTCAGCTCCCCTCTGTATTCCACATTACATTGCATGTAAGTTATATTGCATTTTCTATCGTTTGCCCAGACCTTACTGAGTGTGTCCTATTTATCTAAATACTGGGCTGAAGAATCTGCTTTAAAACAATTGCAAAAATTTAATCTTTGTTAGACAATTGTAATGATAAAATAATTACAGACTACTGTAGCAAGTAATATTTGACCTTATTATCAACACAGACATTGAACATTATTTCAATTGATGTGACAAAGGAAAGCATAGCTTAGCATTTAAGACTGTGTTTTAAAAAATCTCCCACAAACCTAACAAAGACAGTACCACAAATCCAAACTGACACTTATAGTAACCCATGGCAATGAAAAAAATCCTGTCAAAAAAGCATTAGAATAAGCTAATTTCATTTCTCCCAGCTGCCTGCCTTTCAATTCTTTATCCCTGCTATCAGGTTTGAATAAATTTCATCTCTCACACTACAAGTAATGAGCAGGCAATGACTTATGAAGCAAAGAGACCAAGTTGAGACAGAATTAGAATACAATTTTAATGAGACAGAGCTGAGAAAGTGGAAGTGTTACTCTTTTGACAGACTTGGCAAAATACCCAACATTATTTCAAATGCTCTTTCCTCTCTATAGAGAAATTGTCATTTTTTAAAAAATGGGAATACTCAGGAGAATACTTCTAGGGGTATATTGTTAATGTGATTTAAGTGAAGAACTAGTTATTAAAGAATTTGCTTTATAGAAGACCAAATAGGATTTAAATTAAAATACACTAGAAGTCACACTGGATGACAGACAAAGAGAGAAACCTGATGCTCTGCTCTGCTGGTACCGTTCTGGAGAATCAGTCTCTTCAAAGCCTTTTTGTGGCCAACCGAATAAAACTGTATCATCCTTCAGGTGTCTAGAGAAGGAGTACTCATAATTACACTCACAAGGCTTAGCATGTAATAAGTCTTTTTAGTTCTGATGACTCTGTGCCTCCAGCACCACTCCCACACCAACAATTTCAAAAGAGAAGGAGGCCTCAAGAAATTGAGTCTCTCCGCCTAGAAGAAAAAAAATCAAGGAAGGCATGTAAGCTCACAAAGAGTTGCTTTATGAAGCTAGCAGAAATTCATCCCAAGGTCTAGCCACAAGATTAGATGCATTTAATGTAAGAATGGATTCTGGCACCAAGGAAAGTGACAGGAGACAATGAAGCAAAGAGTGGCTTTAAACTGAGGAAAATAAAAATATATTTTAAACATATGACAAAAGAAAATGAAAGACTTGAACAACAGTCTTTTTACTAACTTTGCCTAAGTCATATGAACACATCCTTTGTGTCCTCCCTTCAAGTGGTATTTAGAAAACCATCTCCCAAAGGGATCTGTTAATGGAACAAGTTAAAAGAATAGTAACTAGAATATACAAGTACTACTTTATTTCCTAAATAACCCTACCTAAAATCTGCAGTTCTCACATTTACCTGCTCCATACTTCTTTCTTACACTAAGCTACAAAACAAGTTTAGAGTGCAGGTTAAGCCTGCATGTTTCAGGGATCTAAGACTCTGTCTATACTGCCTTTTCCTAACAAACCTGAGATCATCCTGGTTATACTCCAAGCTAGCTGGAGGCAAGCCAGCTCTGATCCAAAAGTTGTGTAACTGCTTTAGTGCCTCTTAGTAGGGCTTATTAGCTTGGGCTCAGTGCCATGCTAATGTGGTTACACAGCTTCTCGTCTGGACCAAGTTCAGGTCTAGTTGGCTTCGAGTGAGTTCTCATTTGCCTGCCTTCAGCTGTGTAGACATAGCTGACAAAACCACCCTTTGTCACTTTTTAGGACACAAAATCAGCTCATTCTCACTTTAAAATTGATAAGAATGAAAATCTTTTAAAAAGTATATTAAAATTCTTATGTAAAGTTAGTGAAACAAATCAGCAAGTCAACTATGTAAAAAGGTGCATAGAAAGGGGTTACAGGAGAAAAAAATCCAATCCCAATCTCAAATTTCACACAAATACAAATAATGACATCTAGTATCATTAATCAAAGGAGGGTGTGTAGTTTTCCCACAGTAAAATTAAGAATTTTACAGCCTCAGGCAAAACATAATTCAATATTTCTGATAAACAGTTAGTTCATGCATTCCCTATAGAAGATTTACACTGTTAAAAGAGAAGACTAAGATGTACATACTATTGTATGAAGCAAAAGTTCTAAAGTAGAACTGTACAAATTTAAGGCCTCTTCCTTTTTGGACTCTTCTTTCAAAATGGTATTACTCCCTCTCATTTATATTGATTTATCTGAAGCCGGTCTAAATGTTCAAATGGGTAAGTATTGACAGGTATGCTGTTGAGGTTGAAGAAGTTCTATTTCATGTCTATATAGATTATCAGATGCCAGATTTATACAAGTTAATAAGAAGGCTATAGCAGTTTCTGCTTCCTTAGTCTTACAGGAAGGCTTTTGAGTGGGTTGAGTATGTATTCTTGAAAAGGTAGCACATTGTATGGAGACAGTCAGTAATTTTCTTTTATGAGGGTACTCTATCGAAGCCAAGCTAAAGATGTCACTTTTTCAGTTTTTACTTGAAACCTCCTTCCCAGATGAAATTGCTGACTTCATGATCTCAGCTGCTTGGAGAAAAGTTGCCTTCTGATTTTGTCCTTGTGTTTTCAGTGCTTGGTCTGAATAGAGAGATCTGTGTACTAATTCTTCATATCTCAGAATCTTAAAGAAAGCTGCATTTATTTTTGCTGAAGAAAACCAAGGAGAATACTGAAACCAGACAGTGTGAAAAAGAGAAATATACTGCATATTAAAACAGTGGAGATTTGTTTCACAGAGATATTTATCTTTGTTACCGTAATCTTCATGCTTAGCAAATTATACCCACAGATACTGTATGCACAACTGCGTTGGTGGTGAATGGGCTAATGCATGGTATGATTGGAGGGGCACTGTTAACTGGCCCTGGAGAAGGGAGGCTACATCTCACCTGGCAGATTAGGGAAAACCCTTGAGTGGTCATTATGCAGATGCACTCTTGCAAACAGCTCGCTCCAGAGAAAAGAAAAACATTTTACCTCAGCTGTCAGTAGAGCTACCCTATAGCCAGCAGATCAATTGGATCAGCCTTGAGAAGATAATTATCTATTGCTGTACATAGTGCTCAGCTCCCTTCTCTAGGAGATCTCAGTTCTCCCTTGAATGAAGTCAACAGCGCAGATGATCTAATCTGGATTATGAAAAGTCTGAGGGAGACAGTAGCTCACGCAGCTGCAACACCCTAGATACCAGGTTTTCTGGTGTGCAGTCCACTGAAATCAGAGATCAAGTATGTCTTACCATACCCAGGAAACGACATTAAAAGTCAAAAGCAGTGGCACATTTGTTCTGTATATTCCCATAATTTGCTTGACTTTATCCTGCCATCATGTTCTTACCTCGCAAGAAGCATCAGTCCTGCCTGCCAAACAGACCCAGTGTGGTTTGATGTCTCACATGACAGCAGAACAGTAAGGCATATATTGCCCCAGGGCCTTCTTAAGGCAAAACACTTTCTTAATCTTAGCCATAGGAATATGGAACAGTCAGAAATAAATAACTAAATAATAAAAGGTAAATAGGGTAGGGAAAAAACCGAAGCAAACTTGTCTTCCAGGAGGTCTTCTGTCTTTGGGACCTAGAGATTAGATGCTTCTGACTCATTTTCTTTATTAACCCTGACATAACCTGCTTATATGTCCATATCCTTAAACCATTCTGAAGTTTATATTAACTCCTCAACCTCCTTCCAAGCACACACCGATATGCGCTGTCACAAGGTATTCCTGGTAAACACCTACTGAAACAGTCATCACACAGGGAGTCTTAGCCAGGAAGCTGCGGGCAATGATCCTCCAGAACTATTCATCAGGTCATTGCTGTGAGGTGGTTATAGTCTCAGCCTTGTACTCATAGCCTTCTAGGGTACCTCCTGACGATACTGTGAGGGAGCTGAGACACTGTCTGTGTACAGAACGTATCCCTATAACTTGACCAAGACACAGGATCCCTATGTAAATAGGAGAAGCCCCCCAAAAGATTCAGAGAAATTATACTTCAATTATTTTGAAAAGTCAATGCAATGTTTAGAATATAAAGTGAAAAAAACCCCAAACAAACACAACCCACCATGACAAACAAACAAACAAAAACCCCACAAAAAAGCAGTTATTAAGTTTAACTGTTATTTCTGTAGTATTTGTTTTTCTATTCATAATTATGCAATCTCTGGCACTCCTTAACAAAGTTAGTATAGCTAATGAGATCCTATCATCACTGGAAAAACTGATGAGAAGTTCTGCCCTACAGTATCAGAGGGCATGTCCATGTGTCTGCAGCTTTCAGTACATCGTAAAACTCAACATTTTTAAAGTGACAGATCATCATCTTTTCATTCAAGCTTTCTTTCTCCTTCCTAAGGTTCTTGGAGCTGTGATTCATATGCATCCCATATCCAAAGCTGAAATATACTGAATTTGCATGAGAGTTTGGGAGGGGACAAGAGAAGGTTTTACACAAAATAAAAGCGATATAGGGCAGCTCACAAAATATTTTCTCCTCTTGCTCTGCAGAGCTGTTGGTTGCCTTTCAAATAGATCTCCACAGCCTGCTGTTTTTCTTCATTCTACACAAAGGTAATTCAATCAGATATAACGGTATGAAGAGAGGTTTAAGAACGAGAAATTTAGAAATAAAAGCAGTTTTCATTGTATTACTGTATTTTTTTTATTACTTCATTAAAAAGAAAACTAAAGAAGCATTGCCCTCTTCCCACATCTCCACAGGAAAACCAATTATCGATTGGCTAGATGTTCATGAAGGGAGAGTATAACAACAGCAAAGTAATCCTGCATGTGCTAAGCAAGGTTTTAACTAAAAACTAACAGCAGTAGAGCACCAGATCACTGCTAAGTAAGAAAATGCCAAGAAAATATAAAGCAAAGTTTCTTTTCTTTCCTCCTTTGCCCTCCCCCACTGCTTCTGTTTTTCCTTTAGTGATTGCTTCCTGTCCATTTTTCCAGCGTGTAAAACATCTGTGATTTGCTGCAGGCAGTCTCTATTTATATTGAGAACCACACAGCAGGTGCCACTTAAAAAAAAAGGCAAAAAAAAAAAAAAAAAAGAAAAAGGCAAAAAAACCCCAAGCAGCGACCATGAGTGTTATCCCATGACCCTGGAGGGTCATTTTGCTTGTTATTGCACAATGCATGTGGGAAGGAGGCTTCCTATGAACAGGCTGTGTATAGCCAGCAAGAAAGACACAACAACTTCCTTTTATCACAGGAAAATGCAGGTTTATAAAATACTTATCTCCCTGAAACAAAAATCTTTACAAATAATTTATTATGTTGAATCTAGAAACAGGCCATGTTCAAGAACTGCATAATACAGTGTGTATTTTTAAGTAGGGATTATGAGATGTGAAGTCTCTTCTATAGTAATCATGTGAGCACAAACTCATTCTCATGACTTTCATGCTTAATATCAGTATAGCTGTCAAAGTACGGTATTTCCCAACCAAAACGAAAATTAAACAATTTAATTCTGAGCAAATGTATCTGATTACCACAAGAATTCTTAATGCAGTTTATATTTAACATTCCTCCAAAAAAAAAAGGAGGTACTTCAACATCATGTAAATACCCTGTTCTTTAAACATCATTTTAGGAATTCAGTTAAGAGAATTTGTTGGATCTAATTGTAGTTCACCAATCCCCACCAGCCTTGTTTCTTCTTCTGAGTCATATTTATCAGGTTCATTGAATAAAAAGCCTGAAGCAACCCTTAAACTGGATATTTATTTAGCTCTTTCAGGTCTGCCCTTTTCCCTTCCCCCCTCTACTGTTTCCACTGCGGCTCATTGTGAAAACTAGAGCTGTGAAGCATGAAAGATTATGTCCTGATACAAGACAGTACTGGAGTTTTAACCTTCAGTGCTAATAAGATGGGTCCTAATTGTCCTCCCAAGCGTCTGCAACAAAGCTAATTTCAGAGTGCCAAAGATAACCCCTGTAGATGACCTAATTAAATTCTCAGGAAAGCTATTATTTTTAAGATAAGGCGTTTCAGCTACTGGCTATTTAAAAACTGAAGTTTAAAATGCTTGGAAATGAGGCATCTGCAATTCCTACTCAGTCAGAGTTCTCCATTCGTGTCAGCTGTGGGTATGGAATTAGAAAAAGTGGACCTTTTATGTTAATTTAGTATGATTCACCATAAATTTGTATAACAGGCAAAATATTTGTTCCGTGCAAACATATCAAGTTGTTTAAATACAGGTAGTGTATCTTTTCTATGTGAATTAGATACATTTCTGAATACACAGGGTGAATTTTTATGTTTAAAATAAAATTAGGGAAATTAAAGACGGGAACTGTCTCCCCTCAGGTCAAGTAATTGTGAAATTATGCATACCAATTCATTAGCTATATTGAAAGCATTCCTAGACTGACCAAATCTCACTATGGTGATAGTGCATTTTACCCTTACAAACGTTGGCTAGAGTGCTGCATTTAAGCCTTTGTAAAACGTGTGCAGTGTGCTTCACCTAATGTTGAACTAATATTCCAAACTAGTGTTTGGAAGATTTGCAAACTGTATTGTCTAAAAGAAAAGCAATTTGTTTAAGATGTGCATCTGGTTGTTAAGCTAAGGAGAGGAGCCGTTCCCCAGACAAGGTAGGGTTACTCCGAAGAGGTGAAGAAGAAAGAAAAAAGCCCAAGGACAGCTCCTCTGAACAGCTTTCAGCTATCAGGCCAGTGTGCCTGCTGTTAGATCAGCCGCTGACAGTAGCATGTCTCCTTTGTAGTAAAGGAAACCCACACTGACATCTTAACTTGCTAAACTAGCCATGGTTGTCATTTCACGCAAAGGAAGGAGGGACTGGAGAAATGGAGAGAATATAAAAAATGAAAGAAAAGAAAAAACTGTCCTATGAGCACACCAAACCACTTAAGCAGCCAGTTTTCTGTAAATATTGTACATTCCACTCACTTTGAGCGTTACTGGAAATGGGCTCCATCTGGCAGGTTTTCTGTGTTTGAAGCAAAAATGCAGGGTTCCCCAAACTCATTACTAAATGGGCTTCAGATTTTTCACACTCAGATGGATGTTTTCTTTTCAACATATTCTTTGCAATTCTAAGAGCCCCCAGTGTCTTTGTTTTCACTCATCCTAAAATAAGGAATTGTAAGAATGAACACTTATACCCTATATAAAAAGAGGGTGAATGTTTCTCTTTTATGAGCATTTCTAACATATTCCAACTGACTTTAAAATGTGCACTTTTTAAAAGCAAATATGCTAATAAGCACATTACTTTAGATTGTACATGTAAATCAAGAAAGTGCTTCATGAAACTCCTTTAACTCACTGCATAAGAGGAAGCAGAACTGAATGAACTCTCTTGCTTGACTGTTAAGATCCTAGTTCAACAAGGCTAATAGGAACTACAGACTCTCAATCATTGAAGAGAATCACATGATTTAAAGGACCAGACTAACACAGCAAGTAGTACCACAGAGATCCTCTCTAGCTTAGAAGAGGTAGACTTGTTGTCACGTTTCCTGTGCACACACTGGCTTTTGCAATCCCTTTTTCCATAACAAAAACAATGGCTTGCAAAAGGCTCTGGTTCACAAGCTATCCTTAGACATTAGGCTTGCTGTGAGTCCTGCTCCTCATGCTTCACTGACAGCCAATTTTTCCCCTTTAAAGGGAGGACTTGGTGCAAAAATTCTCGCAACATTCCCAGATTTGCACTCACACTGCAGTCCTTACTTAAGCTAGTGGGAATTTTGTGTGACAATTTCTAACTGCATCAACTAATACACTAAAGAGTAAACACAACAAAAGAAAAAGCAAGAGTTTTCAGTTGTGTCTTTGATAACTGAAATATAATTAATCAAAATAAAGGTGAGAGTATTCAGATCTTTTAGCATTCCTTCTATAGCACAGTTCAATTATGCAGTTCTGCAATGTTTGGGTATCCACAGACTCTCTTCACAGCCGTCAATTCCCACAACTTCTTCCAAGAAGTGATTAAAAAACATTCTCGAAAGTGAAGCTAACGAAACCATAAACCAAGGCACAAAAAGGCTTCCTTTACTGAATTTGTTAAAGTCACATCAACCTGTCAAGCAGGGGTACCTGAAGTTCAAACCCCAAATGTTCACATCTCTGAGGAGAATGGGACATTATTAATATTTTTGTATAGAAGAACTCCTGAGTGAAGCAGTCTCTCTCAATGATGAAATGAAAAGGGTATTCCACTGTGTACTGTGAAATATATTATATATCTTCCACATAGTTGGTTGGGGATCAACTGCCAGCTTCTTCACGGTGTGAGCTCTTGATTGAAGCGCCAGCTGTGTTCAAGGGATTGAAAGAGACCTTGAAAATGGCAAAGCAAGACCCAGCATTCAGAGCTGACAAAACAAAACTGACAAGAGAGGCAATAGCTATTCTTTCTGAGTGCTCATCATAGGAAATGTCATTGAAAAGAAAGAAGAAAGAGAAAGAGAAAAGGGGGTGGGAGAAATCAAATAGAGGTTTTAGTATGACTTGAATATGCTCTTCTGGTTTCTCACACTTTTTTTTTTAATTAAGAAAAAAGAAATGTAACTTAAAGCTTGAAGAAAAATTAAAATGCAGGAGTCGGATGAGAAAAAGCTTCTCTCTGCCAAAACACATTCAGGAAGATTCTTGTTTGCTGCTTGTGTGAATTAGAATTTACCAAGGCCATGGAGCGTGTTGGTGTAAGTTAGGTGTAAAGCAGAAGAAAAAATTAGGCCTACTGCATTATAAAACTCACAGAAGAATTACATTTGCAGCCTTGTAATTCCTACCGGAACAAAACAATCATAGTCCCACTTTGAATATAACGCTTCACTTCTTAAAGTATGTCTGAGTTACTTATAACTCCTGGGATCTTAAAGTGGTATTTTTGGAGGGCAGGAAGTATCTAAGGTCAGTGTCCCTCTGTTGTGTAAAGACATACGTAAAGTAAAATAAATAGTTGCTCACTTTCCATTTACAAATGCATGCTAGTTTTTTTCACTGTGCTTTCAACTTTCAAGACTTTTTTTCCGCCCCCTGTAACTTTTTTTTGTGCAAGCCCGTTCTTTGGCAGCCAAAGTGTTGAAATGTCAATTGGTATCCCCCGGAGACTTCATTTCCACTGTCTGACACTGCCAACATCATCATGTGGTTCAGGGTTTATCTTTCCTGCTGTGACTGAGCTGGAAAATCTAAATCAGCCCTGCACAAAAGGTTGAGCAGAGGCCAGCCATAATCAGATAGAAACTATATATTTTTGACCAAAAGGAGGAAGGGGGAGGGGAATCACTTTAAAAAGCTATATAGACAGCTAATCTCTCAAACTGGCTGCATTCAGCATTCTGTTTAATAAGCAGCTTAGCAGGAAAATGAGAGAGAGAACAAAGTGCTATTAGAAGGGCAATGGTAAAGTCTTACTCAGCCAGAAGCAGACAGATTTTCAGGGGAAAAAATATGTGCAAGAGAAAGATGCAGAGGAATTAGAAAGGATATTTCCAAAGATTTTGAATGTGACTCAGTGTCATCACTTATTAGTCCATGTGGCCAAGTGAACAGGTCACTAAACCGGGAGCTGGGGAAATTAATGCATTATCTCTAGTTCTGTCACTGACCTAATCAACGCTGGGACAAGATTCTTCATGCCCTTGGACCACCTCATATCTGTTTAGTTCGCAAGCTCTTTGGAAAAGAAGCATTTTCTTTATAGTGGTTTAGTGTTTTGCCTACGTCTTTAAGAAGAGAGTCTCTAGGAAGGCTCGCTCCTAATACAAACAATTTAATAATTATAATACATTTCAAACACAGATTAATAGTTCCACTTTGATACCAGTGTGACATTTTTCTGTGTTTGGTTTACAGGCCAACACCTTTAACAGCATATTTGTTCAGCAAAAGATAGAGTGCTAATCTACAGGGACTAGAAATGTCTTTGTCATTTTCTAGATGACAGCTCTTATTTTCCATTGCTTTCTGGCAGAGGAATTACCATGAGTCTTCCATCTTTCTCAGTAAGACACTTGCTTATCTAGCTGCTGGAAATGCTTTTGTTTAAAATTCCTCTTGTATAACTCTGCCACAGTTAGAAGAAAGGTTGCTTGGTTTACAAAACAAGCTCACGCTGCACTATCTCTCTGATGCATCTGTTGCTAAAAACAGTCAGAAAACATCTGAGGAGCAAAATCCAGTTATTAGGCATAAGACTGTTTTTTTTTTTTTTAAATAAAGAAAAGCAATCACTTTTGCAAAGGGTTAAGGAACTCTTTTACTTCCTTACTTGAAAGTGAGTGTAAATGTGTCAATATTTGAAAAGAATACATGAAAATCTGAAGCTTAGGCAAATTCTGGAGTTGGTATGACTGTTTGGACTCAAGAGGAAGCAGGACCTAATCCACATTAGACGCTTCAATTATCATGCAAAGACAGCCTAATAAAATTGTGCAAGCTCATGCAAAGGCAGACTCAGATAGAATACAGGTTAGAAAGAACAATTGTAAAGATCACCTTTGTGCTTGTCTAATCCCGAAGCCATTCTGTGCAGTAAAAAATTAATTTACAGTGGATGCGAGTAATTTCAGCATGTCACTAACCTTTCCAATTTCATTCTTTTGAGCCTAGATGATAGCTGGTAAGGATCCTGGGGAAAAAAAAATATCTTCCTAGTTGGTTTGGTCTTTTTGTGATATATGCTTGTTTTGGAAAGTACGGTCTTGAATAATCCATTGTGACAACTCCTACTCAGTCACTCAGAATATGTGCCTCAGATAATGTTACCCTGGGATGACATTCACTGTAAACTGTGGTTTGTCAATAAATGAACTCAATCAATGGTTTGAGAGCAAGCATTGTGGACAATGAGAAAGGCAGAATTGACTGAAAGAGCAATGGGTGAAAACTAGAAATTCCCAACCTTATTTTCTTTTGTAGTGAAAGATGGCAGTAAAATGGGCTGAAATAGATAGAGCTGTATTGTGCCTAATGCACAACAACACTAATTTACGATGGTTTTTTTATTCCTGAGGCAAAATTAGAGCTAGCTAAAAGGTTCATAGTTCATTACTTCATTCCCCAAATAAATCAAAGGTAAAAAGGATGAAGTCTGTACAGAGCATTTACATTTTTTAGATCGAATTTTTTTTTTTTTTAAAAAAAGCTTTTCTACTGTACAGCAAGAACTACAAACTCCCTTTATTGTCACAGGAATGCAATTTACAGCACATAGCTGTAACTCATCTCTAAGTGAACAAGCTTCATGTTATTTATGTAGGAACCATAAATAGATTTCAAGGAGAGGGAACTTATTTTCAGTCTCATAGAAAGGGCAACCCTTTAGATTCTGCATACTTACACGCACAAAATCACACCTACATTGGTTCTTGTGAAAGCAGTGAGGGTTTTTCTTTCTGCCCGCAGAACTTTCTTGGGAAATAGCAGAGCTTCTTCCAAGGACTCCTGCTTAGTGGAAGTCACAGCTTGGCCCAGATGAAATCTGTTGGTGAAACTTTTTTCAGAAAATGGCCAGTACCAATTTTTTTGGTTCAGCAAAACTACCTCTGTGTGGCGTCTTCAGCTATAGGAAAGATTTCATGGTTAGAGGAGACTCTACAACATGGTGGGGTTAACAGTTTGATTTAGGGTGTATTCCGAGTCTGCCCCATTTAGCCTCTGCCAGGTTTTGAGAAGGGACATCTTGCACATAGTCAGCTGCATCTGCAGCACAAGCATCCACATTTACACATTCTCTGTCACTTAAAAAAGAAGAAAAAAGGAAAAACAAAGATTTGTAACTATGAGAAATGAAAATGAATTCTGACTTTTTTCTAAACCAGAGTTCTTGTTTTACTCTAAGTCCTACTGGAAAGCTTTAGCTGCTCACCACGCTGCTCCGGCTACATCTTTGACTCTTGCTAATCTTTCTGAGTACCATTTTTTCAGACCCTCCCTTGAAATCTACTATTCACCTTCTCTTTGGTGTATTTCTTTCCTCTACACATAGTATTTTACTTTAACGGTTGTGATTAATCAGCTTTTTCAAAGCAAAGTGTTGTTTAGTTTCAACATAAGGAGCAAACCAAGAACAAAAGGTATATTAACACAATCCACAAGACTTTTGTAGACGTCTACAACCACTAACTGCTCAGCATGTCTGAACAAGAACAAGAGAAAATTTAGCTATTCAGTCAAATTTCCAAGCAGGGTAAATTTGCAAGGTCTCTCAATAGCTCTCCACTTACCTGATAGGATGTTCAGTCTCCAGATGGCAATTTTTTTTCTTTCACTCTTTTCACTTGCTGTGGGCTGTCCTTCACCTCACCAATCAACAGATCTGCTCCCTGTGTAACCACAGACAATCTGCCTGGGTATTTCAGTCACAACAGAGCATTCACAGCCCAACCAGTATTTCCACCATCACAAACCTGCAGTTGTTTTAGAGATAGTTACCCCGTGCCTAGCAGTTTAAGAACACCATTCTCTGTGAATCTGTTGGGTTTTTTTCAGAAATTTAGCTATGTCCATAGATAAAGAACAAGAATGAATTTTTAAAAGACACCTTCACAGCATTGACAATTGCTCTTTGTTTTTTAATTGCTAGCATGGTTAGCTCAAAACACATCTGTCAGCTCTTTCCCAGCTGTTATATGGCAGCAGCAACCACAACTCCTCTTTGGACCAGCAGGGCCTTCCTTACTTGGACAGTCTGACTGTAGGTGTGTCAGGACAGGCTTTTCATATACATATCTGCCCTCTTATGAAGAAGTTCTGGAGACACCCCAGTCATCATCTGGAGAGTGACAAGGTCCTGTCACACCTCTCTCCTAGATATGCCAGAACTGCTGATTGACATTAATTGCTTCACCTGTAACCCTCTGAACACATCCCCTCTCCATTGTGAAAGGCAGAATTTGTCACTGAAATTTCTGCTCCAACTTTGTAGACTTTTAACCTGTGTTCCTCATAGCACCTTATCATGAGTGGTGGAAGAATCCTTCCAAACAGACTGGCTCTAGGAGAAAAGAACATAATCAATGAAATGGGGTTTCCTGCCTCAGCTGAGAATCTCAGTTCAACTGCAAGTCAGAAGTGCTTTACTGATTAGGAATAGGATTAGGATTAAGATCTGTCAGTTATCATGTTTGAGCTTGTGTGCTTCTGTGGGTTTTCTCTGTTCTAAAATTGACAATAGTGTCATATTTCACAAACACAGATTGGATCTGTGAGAAAAACAGTCTTTCTTTTTAGAAAGTACCTACTCAGCCATGAAAGCAGTTGTTCACTTGATACTATGCACTATAGTAGAATGCACCTGGACTCTCCTGAGAAAACTGTTTCACAAGAGACTGTCTGCTGGAATTTGTAGATCTTAGAGGTTCTGAAAACCAGCCTTAAATTTGTTTGTAAATACACATTGACCCAAACTGATCTCCTTCGAACCATACTGTCCACAGTTGAAAATCACAAGAACGTCTATATTTTTGTTGTAGAAGTACCTAATATCAACTTGAATTTATTTGTTTCACAGGGACACGCTTTTGTAGTTAATGTCTATATTCATGCAAATTCACTTATAGTATGCTACTTTGGCATAGGCCAACTTTAGGCAGAAAAAGAAAGGGATAGGATGTCTAGAGCAGTTTTTCTGTGTGACCCTTTATTTTCTTTCTTTCTTTCTTTCCCCTCCCCCTCCCCAGTTTTCAGTATCATTGAAATGGAAAATGGAAAAGAGAGGGGGTGGAGAGGTTTCATACAAGTTTAGGTAGACAGACCCTGTAGGCAATCCTGACCATTCCTCCTTCATCCTTATTGAAGGTGAATTCTCCTTCACAATTGCTCTCCTAATAAGTCCCAGCTGGTTTTAATGACAGAATTTATAGGGTGTTCCTAGACTGTTGTGAATTGCATCCAACAGACCCCTGCAGAAATTGTATCCTGCATCATAAGATCATTCACCAGGGGCATGAGTGCTGGGGTATCACATAACAGGGGCTGTCTTTTTCAAACTTCAAAAAAATTCTCATAAACTATGAGGGCCGCCTTCTCCTCCCACTCTCACCTTTCTTCTTGTGAGACAATTTCATGAATATTTATAGCTAAAGGGCATGGAAGTTACCTTCCATTTGCCCATCTGAGTTAGAGTAGGTTCCCCTCCCTTCCCAATTACCAGAAATTTGGCAGCCTTCCAAGTTTCCTCTGTAATTGCTCTAATAGACAGAAGAACATTCGAATTTGTTCTTTGCGTGTAAAAAGAATATATAGTTACTGCCTAAAAGGGTGACAAAATCTGGTGGTTTATTTGTTAGGAGTATAAGACCACAAAGGGAGGTAGAGCCAATTCTGTCCTTTTCAAGCATAATATTGACACATCAGTTTAGAGTCTATTCAGCTGGGGAAGACAAGTGATGATTAAAAACATTCCTATTATCCTTGTATCAGGTCAACAGTCAAGGTCCAACGCCTTCAACACAGACGTTACTGTCATTGTAAGGAATCCAGCTGGTTTAAGGTGAAAAATGCAGCTGATCATTCTTTTAAGCGGTCATCTTCAGCTCTGCATGTAAGACAAATGATAAAAGGCAGCAGATCATATATTTATTTGAAACATATCTGATGCTAAGTCAACTGGTAGTGTACTTCCTACATTATGCTACTGTATCTTTAAGGCTACAATAAATCACAAGCATATATACATTATGCAGGAATGGATTTTTCAGATTATGGGAAATGTGGTAAAAGAAATACTTTCAGTAAGATAGGATTAATTTTGAAACTCATTGAGAGTACTGGAGTGATGTCTCTGCAGGATAGAGCCACCATTCAGTAATGGAAGGGCAACACAAATACCTGAAACAATTTAATTCCATATTACCCCGTTATTTTTTGTTTGTCTGTTTGTTTGGCCTTTTTTTTCAGATTAAGAATGGTAACTTTACTTTCTATTTTGCATGAAACTGTACTTTTGGCTCATCCTGTTGAATGTTATTGCCAACATATGTCTAACCACTAGTTAAACAAAAACCAAACCAACACAGTCCAAAATAACTAATGCAAGCACATATGTGAGTTCCCTGTAATGCCTGAGAGAATAGCTGATATAAACTGAAGATATTTTAGAACACTGATAGGAAATGGGAGATGAGAAAGGTCTAAACTCTGCTAGGCTTTACGATAGCAAAAAATGAGATACTTTCTTGGGATTTTTAATGATTTCTTAGTGGAAGTATACCTGATAAGGGTTTTTGAAAGAAGGGAAGCATCAGTAAAATAGGAAAATATTCAAGCATGCATGGCATAGTAACAATGTCCAATAACTTCTATTTTGCACAAACATTTTTGTGTGTGTGGCTTCTGAAACTCATGTAACAACCATTCTGTAAGCACTTTTATGTATATGAACTAATTAAAATCTATTTCTGCAAATAGTAAACAATAAGGGAAACAGACAATTAAGATCAACAGCTACGGAAATAAATTGACGCAGCAGAATAAAAATGAGCCTAAAGGCGAATATTGCTCTGTTTTCACATCTCATGGGTGAAATTCTGAGTACCATTTTGGTGTGCTGTTTGCCTCAAAAGGTGCTTAGGGAGCCAGTAACAAACCATAGCATTTGGATACTTAATACATGCATGCCCAGAACTGTGGAAACTTAATTTTGAATTTAATGCTACTTCACATGCAGATTACGTTAGTTCATCCAATGGTGTAGTATCAATAGAAATTGACAAAGTAACGAAATTGCAAAATTCTCCTGAATTAAACAAAGCTGGATTGCGCAGATCTTCTACTTCCTCATTTTCGTGAATGAAATAGGAATTTGTAGACATTCTTTGCTTCAATTACAGTAAATTTGGTAGTTTTTCAGATGTATTTCTTTGAGTGGAACAGATAAATGCACAAATGACTAGTATCGGATGGATTTTAACAGGCAGTATTTTCTCTATGCTGTGACAAGTGCTTGTACGTGGTAACCACAAATCCTACCTCATGCCTTAACACACGCCCAACATATTTGTCCTTTGGATATTGCAGAGGTTACCTGCTGAGAAATCAGATTTCAAGATTCAAGAGTCATCCTACATGCAAAGTGAGATTCCAGTTTTCCATTACATCTGGGCAAAAACACTGAGTACCCAGCTACATCTCCCAGGGAACCCAGCAACCTGGGTAATCACAGCTGTAAGCCCCCACTGGAGAGCTCCTTGCGATCTGCCAGACTTTCAGCAGCTGAAGAATAAGAAAGGTATTTATGAGCAAAAAGTATTTCCAAGCTGACGATGGGGGGAAGAAGGTGTGGTGAGGCTTCCCTTCTTCAGATGATCTCCCTGATGGCTAATTCTTTGCTCTATCAATGCAAGAAGTAGAGAGGTGCATCTGTAGTGCCTATGCCTTAACATACGCCTTTCAACTCTCTCTGACAGTGGTGCTCCATGCTATTCACTCACACTGTATCAGTGGGGGGCACCTTTCAGTGCTATTTGCTTCTGTGAAGCTTCCCGCAAGTCACCACAGACAATTACTCTAGTAATTCAAAGCCAACTACCATCTTTCCTCAAGCACTGTGGAATGTAAATAGATGCACCCTCTCTGTGAAAAAGTATCTTTCCAGTGATTAATTATTTAAGTACATTATCAATTATTCAAAATATCTTACATATTAAGCTTGAATTTAGAATTTCAAAATAGCTCAGTATAAATAGCAAGCCACAAATTGATAAAATCTTTCTCAAACTGTGTTTGATTGCATGATTGCTGCTTGCTAGAAATACACATACGAAGCACAAGTACCATACCTGCTTGCAAAATTACAGCTGCTTGTCACTTGCAAATATGATGTTACAGCCCTCTATTTCTATTAAATTAGTTTTATTAATTTGCAAATGAGGCATCTTCTGAAGAAAAGATAATAATTACAGCTGCTGCACTTACAGAATCACAGAATGGTTGATGTTGGGAGGGATCTCTGAAGGACATTTGATCCAACGTCCCTGCTCAAGCAGGGACCCCTAGAGCCAATTGCCCAGGACCATGTCCAGATAGCTTTTCAATATCTCTAAGGATAGAGATCCCACAACTTCTCTAGGTAACCTGCTCCAGTACTCGGCAACCCTCAGAGTGAAAAAGGGTTTCCTGATGTTCAGAGGAAACCTGAACGTCAGTTTGTGCCCATTGCCTTTTGTACTGTCATCGGGCACCACCAAAAAGAGCCTGACTCCACTGTCCTTCCATAGAATCATAGAATGGTTTGGGTTGGAAGGGACCTCCAAAGATCACCTAGTCCAATGCCTCTGCAATGAGCAGGAACATCTTCAATTAGATTGAGTTGCTCAGAGCCCCATCCAACCTGACCTTGAATGTTTCCAGGGATGGGGCATCCACAACCTCTCTGAGCAACCTGTTCCAGTGTTTCACCACCCTCATCATAAAAAATGTCTTCCTTATATCTACTCTGAGTCTACCCTCTTTTAGTTTAAAATCATTACCCTTGTCCTATTGTTACAGGCTCTATTAACAAGTCTGGTCCCCATCTTTCTTATAAGCCCCCTTTAAGTACTGAGAGGCCACAATAAGGTCTTCCTGAAGCCTTCTCTTCTCTGAGAGGCTGAACAACCCCAACTCTCTCAGCCTTTCTTCATAGCAGAGATGTTCCATCCCTCTGATCATTTTTGTGGCCCTCCTCTGGACCTGCTCCAACAGGTCCATGTCCTTCTTGTGCTGAGGACCGCGGAGTTGGATGCAGTACTCCAGGTGGGGTCTCAAGAGAGCGGAGTAGAGGAGCAGAATAACCTCCCTTGAACTGCTGGCCACATTTCTTTTGATGCAGCCCTGGACACAGTTGGCTTTCTGGGCTGTAAGTGCACATTGCTGGCCCATGTTTAGCTTTTATCCACCAGTACCCCCAAGTCCTTCTCTGCGGGGCTGCTCTCAATCCCTTGATCCCCCAGCCTGTATTGATACCAGGGGTTGCCTTGATCTGGATGCAGGACCTTGTGCTTGGCCTTGTTGAACCTCATAAGGTTCACTTCTTGAGCTTGTCCAGGTCCCTCTGGATGGCATCCTGTCCCTCAGGCATGTCAACTGCACCACTCAGGTTGGTGTCATCTGCAAATTTGCTGAAGGTGCACTCGATCCCACTGCCTACATCATTGATGAAGATATTAAACAGTACTGGTCCCAATAGAGACCCCTGAGGGACACACTAGTCACTGATCCCTATCTGGACATAGAGCCACTGCTATCTGGATGCAACTATCCAGCCAATTCCTTCTCCACCACATAGTCCATCCATCAAATCCATATCTCTCCAATTTAGAGAGAAGGATATTAT
>NW_009190855.1:11716-12436 GCF_000690835.1 Fulmarus glacialis | reverse complement strand
CCGGACTGCCATGACTTTTCAAATATCATGGAGTGTGGCTTGGCAACTACATCAGCCAATTCCCTCAGGACTGTGGGATACATCTCGTCAGGTCCCATAGACTTATGTATGTTCATGTTCAGCCGTGGGCCCACATTTTCCCTGGCTCTCCTTTTGCCATCTACGTATTTAGAGAAGACCTTCTGACTGTTTTTGACACCTCTGGCAAGATTCAATTCCAGTTGGGCTTTGGCTTTCCTAATCTTTTCCCTGCACGTTCAGACCATGTCTCTGTATTCCTCCCAGGTTACCTGTTTCTGCTTCCATCTTCTGCATGCTTCCTTTTTGTGTTTGAGTTTTGCCAGGAGCTCCTTGTTCATCCATGCAGGCCTTCTGGCATTTTTGCCTGACTTCCTGCTCATTGGTTTGGAGGAGGTGATCCCTGAATATTAACCAGCTTTCTTGGGCCCCTCTTCCCTCCAGGGCCTTCTCCCATGGGACTCTACCAAGCAGATCTTTGAAGAGGCCAAAGTTTGCTTTCCTGAAGTCCAGTGTGGTGATCTTGCTTTTTGCCCTATTCCCTCTTCTCAGGATCCTGAACTCCACAATCTCATGGTCACTGCCTTCAACCTTCACAACCCCAATGAGCCCATCTCTGTTGGTGTGCATGAAGTTCAGCAGAGCACCTCTCCTCATTGAATATTGTCCTGGTTCTGGCTGGGCCAGAGTTACATTTCTTCC
>NW_009190855.1:0-10872 GCF_000690835.1 Fulmarus glacialis | reverse complement strand
TTTTTTTTTTGGGGGTGAGGGAGCGGCTGCGTGGGGTTTATTTGCTGGCTGGGGTTAAACCTCGACACTCCTTTAGCAGTTGGGTCAGAATATTGTTGTTGATGCACTCCAGAACCTCCTGGATTGCTTATGCCCTGCTGTGTTGTTCCTCCAGCAGATATCGGGGTGTTTAAAGTCTCCCATGTGTACTAGGGCCTGCGAACGTGAGGCTGCTCCTATCTGTCCCTCTCCCCGTCACAAGCTTCAGCAGTCCCTCCAGTAACTCGAACTGTTATTGCACACAGAGCTGGCTTAGGCTCAATCAAATGGTCTAATTTTCTCCCTCTGGATAAGTTCTTGTTCTTCATGCTGTGGAAAGGGAGGGAAAATTTCATTCCAGTAAAGAACAATCATCGTCATTATGAACGGAGAAACTGAGGAGTGAGGAACCTTCCCTGCTGTGCTAACGCCAAACTGATAGGCAACTCAATGAGAAGAAGCAGAAACCGTTTTCTGGAAAGAAATATGCAGTGGAAGATGAAATAGAGACAAATGTCTTTACTGCCTAGTGCATCTGTCAGGATTTCCAGCTTACACATACCGACACATGGCAGACAGCAATGAAGACAAGCCTACACTGCATTAGGAAGCACTGCTAAAAGACACCAAGCCAGTAACACAATGTAGCAGTGTGGGAAACAACCTGAGCAGTGCGTCCCCGTTTAGGACAAGTTGACACTGAACTGTTTCCAGGATACCTTTCTACTTTCTCTAATCTCATCTTGGTGATTTCTCAGATCATAATGAAGATTTAGTTACTTGCTGAATATGACGCACTATATAGAGCGAAGGAAAGGACTCAAAATAGGACTCTGAGGTCCCATGTTAGTGAGCTAACCACAACTTCACATATGCTCTCATACTTATTTAAGAAGGATTTCTTAGAGCTGTTAAGGATAATCATTTTCTTCACGTGCACTATCCAAAGCTAGATAAATTATCAGCAATTAACTAAAAGCATGCCAGGAAAATAGTATTTACAAAAAAGCACTTTTCCCTCAACAACTGCATTACAATATTTTAGAATTATCTTGCTCATGTTGTTTGCAGCCTCCACACCATAATAACCCCCACCCTAACTAAAGCAATGGCTGAAATATTGTAGCAAACAACCATATGGAATGAATATTCAGAGTTTCCTCCAATGGAGAGTTCATCAGGAGTAAAACAGTGTTTCAAAGAGCGAGGAAAAGCAGAAAACAAAAGAAGCCACTCAAGTCTAGCCAACTTCTGAGACTAAGCAAGTATTTATTTATTTAATCACCTGATTCCTCCTTGTTCCTTAACATTTTTCTCCTACAAGAGTCTGACACAACTGCCTTCCCAACTCACCAATCCATCAGAAGACCAGGTCCACTGTGAACCCAAATGCTGGGTTCTGTGCCTGTATACTTTTGTGATCTGTTTGCTTCAGCTGTGATATACTCTCTTGTAGCTGTCAGAAGTAAAGTCTTCTAGGTGCGTTAGCCACAGCTGTAGGCAGCAGAAAATTAATCTTTTCTGGAGATTTGAATAGTAGCAAGCAGAGAAGCAGGCAATTGAAAATGAACAGCTGAACAATATGGATAAGGTATTCTATCTGATTTCTTTAAACTTAGCCAGTGGGGAAGGAAAAGCAAAGTCTGAGGGAGGAAAACACTTTTAATTTTCCTTTGTAAGTGACATGCCTGCCTATGAAACATCAGAGAATTTATGTGCAGATTGATAAACTTTTATACACCACATATTTCATAAGACTAAATGATACCACCAAAGTGCAGTACTGTGGGAGTGGGCCAATGTCAAGAATCATGGTCTTTCCTGCATATTGGAGTATTTAGCGAAGAGTGTAAAAGCTACATTGGTGCACCTTTTCGTTGTTCCTCTTTGGTGTGGAACGTTTTCGTTGGTTTTGTAGTGTGTATGGCAAGTTGTGGCCTTACAGGCTTTTGAATAGCAGTTGCAATCTGTTCTTGAGCTTTCTTTGTATTTCATGTTCTTTGCAAATCAAAAGCTCCACAAAACCTGTTTTGCAAAATGAATTGCACTCTACTTTTTCTTACTTTTTAATTTTTAATTTAAAATAGAAACTGGTTAAAAATAGAACACTCAATTATGAGAGTTCACATAAGCAGAATCCAGGTTTTAACTCATGTATGATGCAAAGCAACCTTCATCTCTGCTGTGTAGTGCAGGTGTTTTATTGTTCCCCTCTTAGAAGGGAATAAATTTCTTTTCCTTTGGCTTTTCTGACCAGGTTATTTGATCCTTTTCATTTCCATCCAGCCCACTATAATGTTCAAGGTCGCAACTCAGGCTTCTCATGACATTTGATCGTATCATGTCACTTCTGCAACTGGCTCAAAAGGTTGTTCTCTTGAAGACGAGGGAGATTTGACAGAGAAAAGGGAGTGGAATGCGACTGTGTCCCCTGCCTCCTCTGAACAATTCCTGGTGCTCTGCATCCTCAAGGTCCTTTGCTTAGCAGCAAACCTCCTTTCCCTCTCACAAGACAACCTGAACAGTCCCACATGAGGGATGATGGAAGTCACCCAACTCTTTACTCTCCAGATTGGTTGCCAAACACCCCATGGTGTTCAGGCAAAGATATCCATACTTCTTATCTTCATGCTCTTTACCTACCTGCTACATACACAATGGAATACACAATATAAAATTAATCTATAAGATCTAGACACACATCTAACTAGAAAAAAGGACATATTTTAGATATCATATAACCCTAACAAAACAGCATTAGTAACATTATATGCATAATTTCTAACATATTGGGTCAATTATTATTATTTTAATCAGAGCTTTCAAGCAAAAAATTTGCTGTAAGCTTAACTGACTGCAACTCGGTTACTTGGGTGAATAATTCTTAAGTTAAAGGTTTTGAATACATATCCATAGACACTCTCATATCCTTCTAGCTGTAATTTCAGCAACCTTACATTCCCAACTTCAAACAAGGGTTAAGTACCATGTTATTTAAACAAGATGGAGGCATTTGATAATGACTGAGTATGGAAAGTGGAGGAGGAGGAATGCTGGAAGGGAATGCAACTGCTATCATCAGGGCATGGGAGAGAACAGCAACAGCACATAAATCTACTTCAGTAAAAATACTACCATCATAATATAATTTATATCTCTGAACTTTTCTGGTTTTCACCTTAGAAAACAAGTACATCTAGGGATGTTATTTCATCCTTTTTCTTACACATTTGAGAAAGTAGCCGAGACTAGTAAGACTTAATTACACCTATTAAGGCACTTTAGATGTCAAGATTGACTAATTCACCAGTGGGTTGAAAGCAAATTTTTTGTTACTAGGCTTCAGCTTTTGTTTTTTAAATTTGTTCAAGGTCATGAAATGGTCAGGATTGAAAGGTACATGAAATGATGTTGGGATTCCTCCTTTTTTCTCATGCTTGACTAGTTCCTTGCATTTGATGACTTTGTTGCCATAGTTAAGCAATTACATATTTCCGCAAGTAAATACGCCAAGTTATTTTTAATATGTCGTTTTTTTAAACAAAGAAGTAACCACCTTCCCTTCAACAAATCCTTAAGACAAGAACCCCAACCAGTTCCTTCTTGTCTGTGAGAAGCAAATCCAGGAGACCACCACCCTTGGTTGGAACACCTAGGATTCAAGTCAAAAAGTTGTTTCCATTACGCTCCACAAACCTGGACTGCTTGAAAGTGAGCAAGTTTAACAACATAATACATTAATTCTACTGAATAACAAACACAGTGAATAGCTTAAAAAAAAAATGTGAAATTTCTGGTGGTCACTCTGAGCCTTAATAGCATAAATCTCCAAACACGGAACTCACACTGACCTTAATAATGGTTGAAGCATCTGTACCAATGGGTGGTTGGAATTAGACCCAAGGATATAATTTCACTTAATTTGATTACATCAAATAATCTTGGAAAAAATAAACACATTTTTGTCTTCTTGAGGGAGCTGTTGCTTATGTTTATGCTTAGTACCACAAAAAAATCAAGCTGTCTATTCAGTAATAAACTTTTTGTGGGTGTTGGTTGATAACTTCACAATGATGTGAGCAAACATGGCAAAGGAGAAGAAGGACACAAATTTATCAAGTTACTGCTGTTCATCTCATTGGTGAACCTGAGGTTACAGCATGATATGAAAGCCAGCTTTCTACATGAGTGGGAAAATGAACAGAAATCATAGCAAGTGACAAACACTATTTTTGTGAAAAACACACGTTCTTATATCAGAGATCTCTGTTGACTGCAGTATACAAGATATTAGGACTCAAAAATTCTGCTTTTATGCCCATTTCATGCTCTCATAAACCTCAAAGGCATGAAGGTTAAATTAATTGTGAAATAGAAGGAATAAGCCTGATTCTCTCCCTAGCAGGTAGGGAGGCATAAAGCAGGCCCCCTCCTTTTTGACAATCACCATGATATAATGTATACTACATGGCAGAAACTGGCATGTCTGCAATCCCTAGCTAGCATTCTAAAATTGATAAAACATTATACAAATTGATTAAAAAATGTAAATGCATGAGAGAGAGCCATCACAAAGTAACAGGGGGAAGGGTGGGAGGACTAAGACCGGCCATATGTTCCTTTCGTCTTCCTGCATTTGCTGCTCTCGTACGGAGAATTCCCTGTCCGACAGATGGAGAGAAACATGCTTTATGCAAGGTGCAGGCGGGTTTTTCTCTGAAAGCTTAAGAGCTAGAGAACAAAGCAGAACAATTACAAGTTCTCTGTATAAAAATCTATGGCCCTTATCAGATATATTACAGATGACTTCCAGAGAACTACAGAATAAAATAAAACAATAAAAAAAAATCACAGATCATTATTAACAAAGTCACTTGATCTTTGGCAATTTCTTATTTTAGATTTAATAAGAAATTGGTGCTAGGAAGTGAACACTCAGTAGCTCAAGAGGCTGGAATGAAATAACTTCATGTCTGTTTTTTTAAGAACACTGTTTTGGCAGTTCAAATTTTCTCTCTATCTTTTTTTTGTTGTTGTTTGTTTTAATCTTCAGATAGCTACAGATCTATCATTTACCATTATTTGCATGAATGTGTGGAGTTGATAGATTTAGATACTATGGACGGCTGTCAAGTTTTTCTTTACCATGTATCGCGTCCCACAGCAGGCAGCATGAGAGAAGCATTTTGATAGATAACACAAACTGAAGCTTTTTGATAGATAGCAAACTCATTAATCACCGTCCTCTAACTTCCATAAGAAGACTTTAAAATGTGCCATGGTTGGCACTTGTAAAAGTTTCTCACTTCCAAATCACAGCAGTTATAACTCCGTGCTTTTTGACTAGCCTGAGTAGCCATTTCAGTATGAAAAAATGGCCAGTGGGGGTTAAATTTAGTGTAAGACCAAACAAGGACGAGCTTCAAGTGTTATCATTAATGCTTTCTTCCTCTTCCCAGAAAACTCTGGCAGACTTCCAGTTTATTAAAGCAACAATCAAAGGCAGATCTTCTCTCTATATACACAATGAATCAAGGATGGATCATTTACTCAAACAGAGCTGTTCGCTGAGGTATAAAAGCAAAAATGCATTTGAAGGGAAATAGTTAGTTCATTAATATTATGCAAAAAATGCTCCACAGTTGTGTCTCATACAAAAGCATTCCAATCATTATTAAATAAAACCAGAATACTATGTTGTTCTTCTGAAAGCTTTAAGCGCAAGATCAGGAATTAAAGTACCTTTAAAAGATTAATTGATAATTATTTGCACAAAGGAGCATTAGCATTTGTAAGCCTATTAATTTAACTGAATTTGAAAGAAAATTCTTTGCCTGGTAGGCATATATTCGAATTTAAAGAAAAAGTTATTAATACATATCTACGTTTATTTACACGGGAAAATATAAGTATAGGGATACCATGTGTACGATGACAGAAAATGATAGGCATACATTTTTATTAAAAATAGGGATTGGAATTTTGGGTTTCTAGCTTGTGAAATAACTTCTTTGAGATGACAGGCTGTAAGTTCATCTGATAAGTCCCTTGGTTTCACATCGTGCTTCAGTAAAGATGGGGGACGGGGAAAAAAGAATGAAAGAAGCAGACACAGGGCACAGAAAAAAAAAGCAAAGAAAAATGGAGTTCAGAGTAAACCGAGTGGAAAACTAAATACACAGAAGGTGAAATCCTGACCCTATTGAAGTCACCGGGCACTGTGCCACAGGCTTCAAGGAAGCCAAGATTCCATCCAGAGACTGCTAAAACAAAACAAAACAAAAAAAAGCAGGAGCAGAAAACAGCATTTAAAGATACATATGCTGCCTATTACATGTAGGTCACCTGTTGGTGGATAATCTCATTTGGGTGGGAGAGCTGTTTTCCTTTTTTCTATGTATAACACAAGATTCTTCGGTTAGAAAATGAACTATGCTTGTATTTTTTACTTTCACTGAATGCTGTAAATACTGAATAAATAGAGAAGTACTGAAAAAGACTGAAGCATCATTTCAAGGGGAGGGGCGTAAGGTGTTTGGAAAGCTAGTTTAGCCACCTCTAAATAAGTAGTATCTCAAAAGCTCAACCTCTTGGAGATTCACACATCCCTAATAAAAGCCTTCCTGTTCTTGTAGCACCTATGATTATATCTCAAGCAATAATTTTAGAGGTTAAACAGGATTGCTGTGCATCCAAATGGCAGCTAAAGATGTAAGGCACACAGGTTTCACACTTGAAGACTCCTCTCAGCTAGCGGAGCCTCAGGGAGAAGTGTCTGTAAAACCTGCTTTGTTTGCAGGCAGCGTTTGGTAAATCCGAATCTTTGATAATGACACAATCATATTGAATAGTGGCTGTGAGTGAATGCTTGTTGAACTTTTAAGATATGATTCAGCACAGCACTATGAGAACAGAGCACAATAACATTAAACACCAGATGGTATTTCAAAGCCCATCAGATACACAGATTCCTTTTTCTTCTGTACAAAAGATCGGCAAGGCCTCAGTGAAAAAAAGCCCATTAAGATAAATGGAGTTGATTTGGTTTTGTCTTGCTAGGGCTATTATAAGAAAGTCATCTGAATGGGTCAAATTACAAACCACTCTGTATCAAAGGAGAAAACTGCAGTAACGGGTCAAATTAATCCAAGCTGTGTCAACTGGATCAGCATGAAACCCTAAATTGCAGTGCAAAAACTCCTTAGCATGGGGCTTGACAATAATTAACGGAAGTAGTACCTCTTTTGCACTGGAAGTTAAGAAGACGTTAGCTGGACAGATTCATCAGAAATCTCTTCCGCAGTTGCCTGAGAGGGAGAGATTTATGAAAGCAGCGTCAGGACCCCAGGCTCAAGCGGGACAAGACTGCATCTCTGCAGCCCAGAGCACCCACTGTCAGGGCAGCCGAGGTGAAAGGTAATACAGCACTACCAATCTCAGTTACGTATGCTTAGGCAGCTGAGAGCCTGGCTGCTGATTTTGTGCCATGCTTTTAGATTTTGAGTCACATTCAGCCTGGGAGGAGTTCCCCTGAGGTGTGAGGAATTACCCCTGTGATTTATTTGGTCTACTGGCAGCATCGCATTTGTTGACTTGTCCCGGTGATCCATTGGTGCAGCGTGGTTTGTATGAGCAACTGATGTCGGACAATGCCGATACTGCAGGCTGGGGGATGTGTGTGGGTACGTGTGTGTGAACACCATTGTACCATAGGTAGCAAAGCTTACGATGTTATATAGAGTGTAAAGACAGGATTTCAGAGCAAGAGCTGTAGTAAAAAAATTAGAAATATTTGTGAGGGAGAGTAAAGGAGTAGAGGGGCCGAAGAAGGGAAAGTTCTCTTCAATCAGCTGATTATTTGACTGAAAATAGAAATTGTAACTTGCCCGCCCCCTCCCCTCCCTATTGCTGATGGCAAAGCAACAAACAGCAAGAGCCTCCACCGGTTAACAAAGACTGCTAGTCCTGAGGCAAGATACATACAAAAACCTGGCACAGTGTTGCCAAAAGGAGCAGCCCTCTGAGCTTCATCACAGATGTCCAAGTGTCCCCTGCTGCCTTTCTTATATGTCAGCAACAAACGGTGTTAGTATGTCAAGCAAATGAGTGACACATATACATTTTCTTGAGAGTCCAGTCGGGCATTTTGCTTGCAACTGCGTTACCGGTTGTTGAGTTTAGAGAAGCCATTCACTGAGAAAGTAGTTACCAGGGACCACGTAAATACCCTACCAAATTACTGTTTGCCTTTTTTGTCCATTCAACACAAGTCCTATAAAATTGTAGCATGCGTCCTTCTGGCAACAGCTAAGTCACTGAATTAGTTGTCTCCTCCTCTAATCATGACACTGCTTAAGTCTGTCACATTGGAGCGCTTTTTAGGATACAGGAGGATGCCTGCTTTTTTGTGTTTAATTTCAGCAGAGGCTTCAGGCACCAGAAGTTTGCTGGAAGTGCCAGTGGCCCAGTTTGATGTGAATAAGCAGTTTTTAGTAAGTGATGCATATTTCCTCTCGGCTGCAAACATTTGGGTTTTCTCAGGGGCGGGGTGCAGTGAAATGCTATGGCCGTTCAAACAGACGAGGGTGTCAAAACCCCCGATGATTCCTAACACTTGAACACATCACACAGGAGCAATTAAACTGACAAGGGGAAAAAAGCTCTCCTCAGTCCAGATTTACACTGTGTTCCCATTCATGGACAAATCAGCAAACATTTCAAATGCCTTGACTGAGTAATGAATGGGTTCTGGGTTAGTTACTGTGCTGACAGCAGGTTTTAAATTCTATTGAGTCAGGGAAGGGGGAAGGTGAATAGGGTAGAATTACAGGAAAGGATTAATGAGGGGTTTCTTGCTGAACATACTGTTGCAGTGTTCTCTCAGTCACTATACCAAGCAGTCGCTGATTTTTGCCTTGAGGACTGTACTTTTATAACCTAAAATATGCCTCCTTAAACAAATCCACATCAGGCAATGTGTCAACACTTCATTGGTTTCAATAGAATTAGTTTCCTAAACGCTCTTTTCTGAGGCAATTTTTGTACTTGAAAATGCATTACAAGGAACATTTACTACAACTACAGTACAATGATGTATAATACGACAAACACAGTTTTAATCAGTGCAAGCTGTAACAACAAATATACTACACATATGGTCTCTCTTTCTTTCATTCCATTTTGCTCTTCTGTAGTCATAGTAATCCATACATTCGTCTTTCTACAACCATTAGTTGCTACTATTAGATTTAAATATTATCTCGAAGAAAACAAAAAAGAACACTGCAGAAAATGCTGTAACAATTTTCAGATGATGACAGATGCCTGTTTATTAATGTTGTGTTCCTGTTGCTCATCATATGTACTAAAGCATGCCAAGTCATAAAATCGTTTCCCTGGAAAAGAGAATAGGCACATAGCCTTCACTATACATTGCATGTGAAATCAAATGTCAGTGCTGTTTGCCAGGCTTAGCTGGGTCACATTCACTGAAGAGTCTTAGAAAGTGCCAAGGGCTGTCAAGATGCCACATCACTGGCTCTGGAGCATCCCACAGCTCCGTCAGTTGCTAAAATTATGTTAGTATGGCGACAGTGATCTGAAGGACCAGGGGAAAAATCCTTTTTTTTTTGCCTGTATATTTCTGCTGGCCTTGTTTCAAAATGTCATTTTTGGAGGACTCTCCCCCCCCCCCAAAAAAAAAAAAAAAACATAGCATTCAATAGATTAGGATACCTACAGCAAATTACTTAAATTTCAGCCTTTGGTTTCCTTCATGGCTTTTTCTTTGCTTGTGTACTATACTCTTATTCTTGAACCCCCACCTTCTGGCATTTTAAATGATGCTGGCTAGGAGTCTGAACCACACTTCATCAAGGACTGCCAGTTCCTGAGATATCCTCAGTTGAGGCAATACAAACAATGAGAAAAAGTCTCATTTCCTTTATTCTCACCCATAGGCTACAAGTAAATCCCCCCTCATACCCTGAAAAAACAACCCTTTCACACAGCAGGAAAAGTTTCATTCCATCATTACAGGTGCTGTGGTGTTGCCCTAAGTGAAATGCACAGAATGATGGTACTTAGTTTGATTATGGGAAGTGTGTCTTTGGTCTGAGCTTATAAAATAAAATGCAAAAAAACTCTTCCTAAAGTGAACTATATCAAAACTGTTCATTGCTGTGATCAAAATTCACACGACTAAATCGAACAGTAGAAAAGACATATCGTTTTACTTCTTTATTACTTTCACAAGCAATGGAGAAGCCTAAACATATGTTTTTCGTTCTTTCCTCTAGATTGTCTTGGTAGCAGCTTTTAGAAAGATCTTGAAATGTGGTACTTGCCTGTTGGCTGTTTTTTTCTTTTTTCATGTCTTCTACAGAGAAAGAGCAAAAGGAGGAAGAAGAAAAACAAACAAGCACAAAACCACACACCTGAACTTGAAGCACACCTATTCTCCACCACTCCAGAAAGTCCCCAGCTCTATAGACATGCAGAGCTATTGACTGATTAGGCACAATGAGAGTATTAGAAGTACAAGTTATTCATGCTGGCCTTGTTCTGCTGCCAAAGAACACAATGATGAGTCCCACTTTGGTTTCTAATCAAAGTACAGGTTGGCCTCTCTCAGTTTCAAATTCTTGCCCACTGTGCTGAAACACCAGTGCAATAAACTCCCCACATGTGCACAAGAAAGACTGCAGCAAACTACATCCCTACATGGCCTCCTAAGGGTGGGAAACTGCGCTAATAGGGAATATTTATGCTGTAGCTATCAAGAACTAGGTTTGCCCCCTCTGTGAGGTAAAGAGGTGCTGTTCTGAACATAGAATCATAGAAACATAGAATCAT